>NW_010301571.1:38516-96838 GCF_000700745.2 Antrostomus carolinensis
AGCCTCTGCCATGCTCTCCCTGCCCCAGTCACTGGCAGATCTCAGTGTGGCTGCCTCTACACCAAGCCCAGAACCACTGCTCCACTGCCAAGGGCAGATGAGTAAAGGAAACAAGGAGCTTTGTGCGGCTCATGTGGTCCACTTTGCTTTGTTCCTTGTGTCCCTGCTCGCTCTGTTTGCAAGCTCCAGTGTTACTGCACCAAGGACAACCTGGTGTCCTTACTGGGACAGGGTACTCCCTCCTTCCATGGGTTTTCTCTCTGCTTGCAGCTCCTGGGAGAGGATCTGTCTGAGTCCTACTCGTGGCAGCCTCTTCCTGCGTGCTCTAAGCTCCGTTCCTTAACAGAGAGAAGGTTTTGTGGGTAGATTAAAGGATAATCTCCTTTGACTTCCTTCAAGTTAATAAGATTTACAATATAGGAGGCTGGACAGTGGATTTTTTGAAGGATTTTTTGGAGGGCCTTCTGGACAGAAGTGAAAGATCTGAGATCAGAAAATGCAACGGGGAATGGCCTGGTAAGGAGTAGTTCTGATCTGTATGCTTAGTGACATTTTTTATTTTTAATTTACAAATTCTTTAGGTGGGGGTTAGTGTGTGACATACCTGCATGGAATTTGTTGGCTCACAGTGTCATGTGTGCAGATGGTAAGCTCTCTTCAGTATAATTTTCTCAGAGTTTTGATGACACCTGAAGTGTTCCTCTGATGCAAATAAATCTTGGCTGGCAATGCACACCACAGCTGTGTTGCGCTGTGTTCAGTGTCCACGTCCTGTGGAGGTGGTGGATGTTCTGCACAGCAGTGCTCTAGCCATTGGCAGAAAACACCTCTCAGCACATGAGTAACCCTTCCAGTTCCAAACAATCACTGGAAATCACTGTCTGTACCTGGGATTAATAGTTCTTATGTGGCCTTCTTGCATATGGAGACTTTCTTTTTTCAGACATGGTGTGTGTCTCATTTGCTCAGCAATCTCTGTGCATTTATGACACAGCAGGATCTGGGCAGGAGCAGAAACACTGAGCTGCCATGTGGAGAGACTGGCTTCTTTTTCAAAGCCTGCTGCTGATACATTCAGAAATACTCTTACTTGATGCTCTGATCTAGACACAGGCTGGTTTAGTATGCCTCATTTTTCTCTGAGGGAGCAGGGAATCCTGTCATCTGCCTGCCCACTGATCTTTTAATATCCTACTTGATTCTGCCTGGTTAGCATCTCCTGTTTTCTTTCAGAATTTTACATCTGCCCAGTTACTTGGCTTTTGACCCATTGGGAACATGGAAACATGATGCAGTGATTCTGTTGACTTTTGGCAATAGGTTATTTGTAGATGAAACAAATTGCATAAGATGAAACAAGGAGTTATAGGGCCTGATCTTGACATATCTGGATTTTCCTAACACACAGGATAGACACGTAGCATTTTTATGAATTTTTCAGAGGCATCTGGCACTTCTGAGATCTGTCTGAGAGACAGCTCCTGATTCCATGGAAGGGTGCTGAGCTGTGGAAAGCACTTCAACCCTCCCTGCAGGTTTTTCTTCCTGTAAAAAAGCTGCTATGGGTAAGAACATTGGAAATTCTCCTCATGGGAAACCTCACACTCAACATGCTTTTGTTTTTTGAGAATTGAAGCAAAAATTGGGATCTAAGGTGTCTCAAAGGTCTTTCCATCATTGCTGAGCAAAGCGTGTAAGTCCCTAGTAGGCAGGGCAGCCTGAGAGAGGAAGTTTTCTCATGTTCCCTTTGGACATCAAGTTATGTTTGTGAACATTAAGCACGTTTTGCACTCAGTTTCTGTAAGCTTTGCTGTGCTTTGGTTTTACAGGATGCATGGTTCAGAGCCAAACCTGTGAAGCTGAATGTGACAACTGAAGCAATAAACTCACATAACCTATTGCTTGTGCCAGGAGAGCTCAGCTGAAGCAAACCCACGAGTTTCTCCCTTACAAAGCTCACATAACCACTCCATCTCAAATTGGCAAGTTGTTGGAAGAGGCTGTTCAGCACCAACCCTTGCGGATTTCAAATGATTAGTAGAAGATATGCACTAGTTGGCTCATTTCAGATAATGAATGAAACTGAGGTGGTATCAGTTGTGAGTGGAGAACAAAGCTAATTTTGCCAAACACCTTATTGGATGTAAGTGGTTCAGGTCTGTTAACTGTTATTCCCATTTATCAAGAAAGGCTAGAAGGAGGCTAGAGCAATTAAAATTACCAGGGCTCGTTATGAGAGGTTGTGCTAAAGAAGTCTCTCCATGTAACTTGCTGCCTTGTCCTTTGTGAACTACTAGTTTTCTTGTCCTGGCTGCCAAGAAAACCTCTAAGCCCACACCTCCTGTTCCAGGCTGTCTTTTGTCCTTTGGACCATAACCTAACTGCTTCCTTTTCTTTCTTTCTTTTTTTTTTTTTTGGAAAGAGCTGTGAGGTTTGTTCTTAATGGGATATCATGTCAAAGGCTTTGCCAATCCCTTGCAATCATCAGGAACAGCTCAAGAACTACAGGTTGGCTGCTCCAAGCTAAACATTTGAGACACTGGGTGGTTCTCAGTGAGTGAGCAGGGAGGAAGGGAAGAATATGGACTGTACTGGTTCTGTGGGCTTTATCTCTCTGTTAACTCCACAACCATAACACACTGGTTGAGCATCTCCGGTGACTTAGTGTCCTGTACCTGATGATGGAGGAGGTGCAGCCTGACCAGTAGCAGGCTCTGGACTATTCTCTTCTGGCTTTGCTCTCCGTGGGGAATGCCTGGGGTGGATCTCAGTCCTTGGCCCTTCTCTGGTGGGGTGGTTCCCTGGGTTATGCTGAGGTGTTTTTTGAGATGGGTGCCCCTTTTTACATTACACAGAATCCAGCAAACTGCTTTACCTCATCGACAGGAGCCCAATGATTTTGAACTATAGGAAACAGCTGGATACTAGTCAGTGTTCAGAGGCTCCCTGTCCTGTTCCTATTCCAGAGGCCGACTTTGTTGCTCCATCTGTTTTTGAACTGCATCAGCCCTGGGAAGCAGTTGTATTCTGGCTCTAGAATACAATAGTGGGTCGCTGGATTACTGGAAACGCATGCGAATTAATCAAAATTAGCTCCCTACTTTTGTTTCCTTAGCCCACTTTTCTCCTTGTAATAACCTCTAGCAGGACACCCCGGGGGTGCCAGGGGAAAATTTAGGTTCAAGGTAGAAGACAAATGAGCTGTTTCCCACTGCACCCCGGACTGGCAGCCCTTCCCTTTGCAACACTTGTCACCCTGCAGTGGCAACAGCAATGCTAGGCCTGTAAGTGTAGTTGATTTATGTTAACTGTTGAAACAATAATGTTTAATCTGTAAAGTGCTAATCTATTTTTTATGTTGATTATGAATAGACCAGCTGTGCCTACTTTCCTATTCATAGAGTTTAGTGAACAAGCCCATTTCACAGGCTGGGTTTGGAGGGTGATTTACATGATAGCAGACACTGCTTTAAGGAGAGTAAATCAGCTGTTACACCACTGAACCAGGGACCTGGCAGCCCAACAAGAAGGTCTGGGGGAAGGGAAAAAACATGGGAGGAAGGGGAGGAAGAGACATAATAAACTGTAGAAGGTGCAGATGGATCAGAGCAGAGACATGAAAAGTAGAGGAAATGTAGGCAGGAAAAGAAAAGAGAAGTTGATATTCAGAAGAGAGATTGACAAGAAGGAAGTAGGAAATGATGTGACTGACTTAACATGGGACTTTCCTCTCTGGATCTGTGCAGAGAGCTCTGGGCTCCAGGGTTTCTATGACTGGTCACTAGGGAATGCACAGGACCCCTTCCCCAGCATGGTGCCAGTCATGCTGTTGGTAGAGTCGGTTGTGGATTTAATTTGCTGTGCAGTTGTTTCTCTCAAACAACTTCTCTGGATCTCTGTACATTTTTTCTGAGAGTAGGCTGCAAAGGGTACAAACTCCAGGGTCCCATCCAGATCTCTTTGTAAGTTATTCTACCTCGACTTGTCTTCAGTCCCTGCACCTTGTTCTCTGTGGTGTGGACTGCTGTACAGCTGTGCCTCTTGCACTGACTGGCCTGCCAGCTGTGCTGGTGCTTCAGTGTCCCATCAAGGCACAGTCAGCACCAGTAACTGGCTTGTGAGCTTTACATCCTCAGCAGGGCTTTGCTACCTTTTTGGTATCTTTATTCTATTGTAGTGACCTTGTTATATCCCTTTCTTCATTTGAGTTCGATTCAGGCAGGGCTGCCCACGTCTGCCAGGCTACATGTACTTCATGTCCACCTCAGATCCTCACTCCTACTTCCCTGTCCTATTACTCTGGGGCAATGCTGTGCTTCAGTAAAACTTCATCAGGCTTGCATCGATGTAATTAGACTGAAGCCTAAGGAAGGGATGTAGCTGGGCAGAATCTGGCTGGGACTGGGCTTTACCCTCTGCATGCTTTCGTTGTACACCTTTGTCCACCCTGGTGTCAGGCTACTGGATTGTGCAATGTTGCTTCTCTCATTCCTGATCTTTGTCCCCGGCCTAGAAACACTTTTCCCTCATCCCTCACTGAGAAGACACGTGAAAGCATTCTGCATAGTGCTCATGGGAGTATCCCTCTCTCTGTCCATTTTAGGAGCTGGAGGAGAAAGGTCTGTCAGTGTAGCACATACTCACATACATGCAGTGCTGTCCTGCCAGATGTGTACCCTGGAACACAGCCCCCCACGCCCCCTGCACACCCTGCCTTTGCAGACACACACCCACACCTGTCCCTTGCCTCTCTGTCAATGCAGGACTTTGCCTACCACTCCCCACACAAACTGTGCACACAGATGCACTGTTCCGTGCCTCCTCCTCAACTCTTCGCAAGCCCTGCCACAGCTTTGCTTGCTGATCAGATGCTTGTAGCCCACCTCTTCCAAACATACGTTCTCAGACATCCCCTCATCAGCCTCTCTATAGGCACATAAACCTACCCATAGACATTTCTCCCCCTCCACCCCTTCTCTCATACACTTCTCAAAGCCCCCAGGCTTTCAAAGCTGAATCAGAGGCATTTGAGATGAGGCACAGATGATGTGTGTTCCCCAAGGTCCCTATATATCCTCAGGCTCTGGCAGCTGGTTATTTCTCACAGGACTGCTGCTGTTGTGCAGGCTTACTGCTGACAGGCCCTTGGGGCATCTCTTCAGTCCTCCAAGAGCTTCCCTCTGTCTGGCTGTAACTAGCTTGGAGCCTGTTTGTTGTGGGTCCATTGACCCTTTCCTCCTCAGGTTTCAGGCAGTGCATGGCAGGGATGTGTTTATGCCTGGAGTCAAAATGGTCTTGGAAATTCATTTGCTTCTGAATACTTCCTTAAATCTTACCTTCTTGCTTAATGTGCCTACTGGCCCCATCTCTGTGGCATTTCTTCTCTGTGGCATTTTGGGAGAGGTTTCATCTTGATATAAGAAAGAAATTTTTTACATTGAACATTATTAGTCATGGGAACAACCTCTCCAGGGATGTGGTAGAGTCCTTATCACTGGAGGTTTTCAAGATGTGATGATCTCATGTAGGCTCCCTTTCCTATGAAAAGTTGGACCAGTGATCTTTTGAGGTCCCTTCCAAGCTGGACTGTTATATGATTTGATGATTCTTTCCAAATATGCTGTCTTTGCAGCAGGCTGCTGGCAGCTCTAGGGGTGATATGTCATTTGGCAATATACCTGCAATAATTTGGTCAAGGACTTCTGGGTTTGTTGGAGACCCTTACATGTCTTACTATGTGTATGGATCAAAATAAATGGGAACTTTGGGGAGAACAAGGGGAGACAGTTGGATTGTTGTCACCTGTCAGTTGTGAGCATTAGTACTCAATGTCTGGTACTAGATTCAGACCTGGCCTGGAAATGAGATCTGGATAGAGATCCATGTTGATGATAAGCCCAAGGCTGCAGGCATGCTTGGCAGAAAGTTGGTGACATTGTCTGTTGTGATGAGAAAGGAGACAGGAGGGATGGTTTGAGTGAGGAGATTAGGAACTGTGCTTTAGCTTTGTTGAATGTGAACAGAGAGATGACTATCTGAAAGATGGCTCAGAGACAAGCTGGAATTGTAGTCTGGCTAGAAGCAGGCTGATGTAGAGTATGGCGGTAGAACCAGAAGTCACCAGAAAGGAGGTGGGAGTTTTATGTGAGCTATTATCCAGATGCAGTGGTGGGGGTAGGGTCTATGAGCAGAGCTTTGTGGAACATCTCCAGAAAGCTGTGAAAGGGATAAGGAAGTTCCTCAGACATGCTCACAGAGCTGTTAGAAGAGCAGAAGGCTGAGAAAACTGCTCCCTTCCTGAGGAACTAACTATTCTATGATTCTATAATTCTAAGATGTTCCTGCTGTGTTAGCATTTTCAGCTCTATTGCTTGGGAGCTGAAGAGCTGCCGAGAACACAGTAAGTGTCAAAGATCCCAGTAGAAAGGGGCCACTAATGCTCCTCCTGAACCACGGAATAAGAGTCCCCTTGGGCAGATGGGATGCAGAAGAAAGTTTAGTGGCAGCAGAGGGTTGTCTTCTGCCCTGCTCTCACTGCACACTGGTGTAAGAATTGAGAGACTCTTTTATTAGCAGGGAGAGAAAGAGAAAGAAACAGAGTGCTTTCAATAAAAACACGAAAAGTGGCTGGAAGTGGAGAAGCTGTGTGCTCTTGAAGGACTGTGATTCAAATCTGTCTGAATGATTGACAAATGTGGCTCCATCCTCACAGACAGGAGAGATACAGGTGAAGTAATATTTCTCCAAAAAGTCAGAGGGAAAAGAGGGGATTTAATAAGAATTGTTCAAGTGGGAGACAGTTCAAGAGGAAAGAGCAAATTAAGATAAAGGGAAGCATTTGTATGTGCAAGGTGAGGGTAGGGGACATGGGGCAGGTTGGAGCATCTGCCCCATAGCTGCACGATCGGAGGGAAGGAGTAGCTCACAAGTCCTTTCTCTTTCAGCATGATGGGATGGAAGGAAGTGAACAGGAATATTTATGTATATACATGCCTCAGCTTTACTCTGCTTTGGTCTGTGCATTTTGCCTACACTATAAGATGCTTGTATCATGCAAAATAGAGTGCACAGTGACACTATTTAGTGTGCACTTTGAGAGATTATCGTTTTGCACTTTCTCTCTCCACACAAGCATAGTTGCTGGTGGACTCTTGCTTGACTCTGGATCGGGAAACACTGGCTGCCGTGGAGGCCAGTCAGACAGACTGGGTTGTGGAAGTAGTTTAGGATAGCGGGAAGGTGACTAGCTGCGCAAGATGTTTATTTTGAGGTGGAAAGAACTGAGATGTTGAACAAACCAGGTCATTGTGCTGATTAACTGCATCTGGAAACAGGAAATGAGCATTTTCCCAGTGGCTACAGCAGGGTTAGAGGAACCAGTACTTTGTTATCACTGGGGGTTCCTGAGGAAATAATTGATTTCAGTAGTGCAAGGTTCTTCCACTTTCCAGCTTCTCTACAGGGAAGTGAACTGGACTTGCAGCTTAAAATTATGATGCAGCTTCCAACAGCAAAATCTTTCCTTTGGTAATGGACTTTTTGGAAAGAAAGAGCTTCTTGGAATTTAATTCTGGGCATAGGATTACAGGCATGGGAGAAAGCTATCTGCATTGTCTGGAGTACTTTGACCAGGAGTAATATTCACACTGGTGAATGGGTTAGATACTTGTTCTGAGACATCCCAGCTTTGCTGTTCCCTCTCTCTGGTTTGCCGTATGTGCTTGTGCTACCAAAGATGTTGTGCTAGCCCTGCAGGTAACGTCTGGACTCCGCTTTCCTCCTATCCAACTTGATATCTGATCTGCCTTCTGATCTGTCAGAAGTCTAATCTGCAGTATCTCTGGTTTCAGAGTGCTTTGTGAAACCAGCACCCAGACAAAGAACAGCTGGATGAAGCTAAGCATGGAAGAGGCTGTAGCAGTGCTAGTGGAGAACGTGTAGAACTCCAGCTGTGGAAAGCATTGACTCTCAGGCTGCTTAGCTAGTCTGTTAATCTTAGCATCCTGTGTCTCTGGACAGTAGTAGAACAGCCAATAGCTTAACTGATGAAAAACATTTATCTCCTTGTGCCAGTCAGAAGGGATGTTCCTGAGCCAGTTAGGTTCCAGTCTGGCCACAGCAATCCTTGCTTTTACTGGACTGAATATTATTTGTTTGAGGGAGCCATGGGTAAGGGGCTTGCCTTTCAGGGAGATGGGAGATGAGGTCCACCTCACTGGTAGGGTCTCAGGAGATGCACCTCAGCTCTGCCTGCTCCTTGCTGTTACTGCCTGGTCTAGCTGTCACCACTGAGATTGATTTCAGTCCAGGATGAGTGATATTCTGAGACAGTTCTGCCTTGTCTTAAGGAGGTGACTTCACTCACGAAAATAAATGAAGCTACCATGTGTGTGTCTGAGCATAGACTATTAAACAAGAGTTGTCAGGGATGGAATAAAAGGTGCTTTTCCTCCAAGTATGGCTTTGTAACAACTGAAGGTACTACAGCAAGTAGACTTATACTGTTGCTGTGCAGCTCAGTGAATGGATGAGATGAAGGCAAAAGTGGTTTCATGTAGGCTTTCCCACTGCTTTTCTAGCCAGAAGAGACTACAGAAAGAGGGTGGTAGGTGAGCAGAACAGGGAATAGCCAGGATCCTAGCTATCAGGCAGTGAGTGAGTGAGCAAACTTTGATCTCCAGATTATGGGATCAAGGACTTTTCCTTTAGCAGAGTTCATTTTCTGTAACATTCATGGCTCTGTGACTGGGAAATGCTGCTGGTAGGATCCTGGAGAACATTCTCGGTGGTATAGCTGGTAGTGAGCTGCAGAGTACCAAAGTGTTACCAGGTAGAAATAACAGGAGAAGATGAACTTCATCCCCCAGCTGGCTCACAGCCCTTTCCCAGAAGAAAGGCTGATGGTTGATGGACAGCCCTGGTTTTGTGCTATTGCAGTGCAACGTTAGCAGTGAGTAACCAGGTTAGCAGTGATCGGCCTGCCAGCAGCCGATTCATGCCAGATGAAGTTCCATGTCTGTGGCTGTGTGTGTAATAACTGCTGTATGTGTGTTATACAGATAGATAGGTTTTAAAAAAAATATTAGAGTTACAAATTTGGTCCTGAGAAGTTAGATAAGGGCAAATTTATAGCTGTTTGGACAGCCCTAATTCTTGAGCTTGAGCTTTGGAACATGGTGTGGCCCAGCATCACATGGGATATGAGGGAGAGCAAATGTTAGAGCTCAGCTTTTCCAGATTCTAGGCAGGCACCTTCACGCACATCTCCCCTTGAAATGAACCCCATTGCTTTGCCTTCCTGTGCACTGAAAGATGCAGGGGTTTTGTCATAAGCCATTGTTTCAGTGCATTGACTTTGTCATAAGTCATTGTTTCAGTGCATCAGAATACAGACATACAGCTTTTACCTGTGTTCACCTTTATATATGTGCACACTTACATGTGTATGTAATATGAGCACCAGGGAATCCACTCAGAAGAAAACCACTGTTCTGTATATATCTACAATATTATTAAAAATATTGAGTTAATAAATACATGTTCTTGACAGATGCATTTAGGAACCATCAATTAGGCTTGGCATTCATTAGGTGGGGAGAAGTCCAATCAGATTTCACTGACTCAACAAAGCCGCCTATAAATTGTGGGCTGTTTGTTCTGACGTTTGATGAATTATTCTTCATAATCCACTGTCTGCTGCGATAAATCTAATCTTTCAGCCTTTGCTGTCTTAATAACTCTCGGAGCAACACTCTGACATTTTGTTTTCGTAGAGGGGATGGAAAGGCTGGGACAGTGGAAAAAACCCTCATTTGCTGTCTGGGAAGTCGATCGCTCTATTCCAAGGTAACATTTTCTCACGTCTAGAACTCTGGTCTTGCAGACTTGCAGGGATCAGTGAGTCCTTGGTGCCCTGGACAGTTATGTGTATGTTCTTGAAAAGATGACCAGCCTAGGATGAGGTTCACATCCCTTAAACCTAGTCCAGGAAAGGCATTCAGGCTTTTGAGAGCAATAGGATCCTTGTGTCAATAAAGTGAATTCTAGAAGTTCTGGGAGCCACAAGCCTTAGAAATGCCATATCAGACATAGAACTGAGTAACTCTTCAGCTATTCTGCTACATGAAATAGAGGGGACATTGTACTAGGCAGTGTTGAGATGTCAGCTGCAGCCCCCAAAACTTCCCTGGGAAATGTACTCTCTTCGTAGAGTGGTATTATGTTTGTCTGTTTTCTGGCAAGCTCATGAACCCCATTCTCACAGTACACCATGCTGTCTCAGCTGGGAAGCTGCAGAGAGCATGATCCCTGTATAAATCTCAGAAAGCTCCTGCAGGCTGAGCTCACCTTAGCAAATGGAGCCGTGATTAAGAGGGGCCTGTTCAGTGCTGTATCTGTCAGGAATGGAAAAAAACAGATGTATTGAGTCACCTCATCAAGGGATTTCCGGCACGGAGAGTCACAGCACAAGATGTGCAAAATTTACCTACCTGATCACCTTCTTGCTCTCAACTTCCACCATGGACCTGTCTCCCAACTGTGTGATTCCCTTTGCCTTGAATGGATTTATACCAACTTCCCATGTGCATCTTCCTGTGCTGTGGCGTGGTATCAAAATGCAGGGAGACTGCAAGCTGCTCCTGGCCATCACAACACAATGCTGTTATTAATGGAGCTGTTGTATCATAGCTTGTGATGAGTATCCTGGAGGCAAGAAGTTCAAGTTAATCCTGCGTTGCCTAGTCAGCCCCTTCTGAAATAGCAGGACATCTCACAGATTGCTATCTCCAAATACAAAATGCAAGTCTCAGGAGCAATTACAGTATGCTGTGATCAGAAGAGGAGATCTGCTGTGAAATTGTGGTTGAGGTTTCGAATGTTTCAGTTTGCATTGCTTTTTGGTGATAAGGGAATACCATTATCCCTGTTGGGCCCCTTTTTGTGAATTATTTTGAGAAGCTGTGATTGGTGAAGCTGTGGAGCACAGTGAAGTGTCTGGAGATGGCCTCTGTCTGAGATGGTCTCAGTTCCTGCTGCATGTTCCCCAGATGTGCAGATGAGTCCCCTGACATGGGCGTATTTACACTCAGTTTTTGCGTATTTACCATGTTTTTGGCAACAGAAGCAACTTTATTGTCTGAAAGTTACATGACAGACATTTCATGAAGATGCACTGTTACCAGAGCTCAGTGCTTGGAGCCTGGGCCACTTCCAGCTGTAGTTCCCCCATACCCTTTGTGCTCTCAGAAACTTACAGGGTCTACCAGTAACTTTCTAGGCTGTCAAACAGCATCTGAGTCCCAGGCTAGCAGCAGGTGAAACAGTTTCTCCATTGTGAATCTCGCTGTCATTACGACCGATCAGTCTGGTGGGAAGAGCTTCTGAAGAACATAAAGATGACTGGACAGATCAGACCAAAAGCTGAAGCCCACTGCTCTGCCTCCAGCTGTAACCAGTGTTGCCTAAGAGACAAAGGCTATTAAAGCATGGCAGGCATGCAGTTAAGCTTTACTTGTTATGATCTTCCTGCTTCCAGTAATCTGAAGGTTAGAGATTTCCTGGGCCAGAGGTTGTACCTGGGTGTTTAATAACTTGTGATGGATTTTTTTCATTGACTTATCTGCCCACCTGGACTTCTGGTATTCATAACATCCTGTGGCAGTGAGTTCCACAGCTTAATTGGTGTGGGGAAAAATACTCCTTTTTGCTTGTTTTAATCCTGCCGTCTGGTAATCTTGTGTGCTAATCGACAATTTGCTGCTCCCGAGTTCTTCTGTGGAGTGAACGAGCAGTCCCAATCCCATTCTCCGTGACAGAAGTGATTTTATAGAGCTCTGTGACATTCCCTCCCCCTTGTCTCTCTTTCTAGGCTCAAGAGTCCTTTGAAGTCCTGGGAAATACTTGAAGGCAGTTTTGAAATGCTTTGGTGAAGGACTCTCTTCCCATGGGAAATGCTGAGCATTTGAAAGTCTCTTCACTGACACCCCTCTTACTGGACTGGCAGAGTTGAGGAAAGGTTCCTTGTAAGTGGTTGTGGAAAACCAGAATTTTCAAAACTGTCCTGGACTCTGCTGGAAAGCTTCTGGATAGGACTTGTAATGCAGAATATTCTTACTTAGACTTATTCTTACATAGTAGCCTCATTCTGGCTGCACCACATGCAGGGGTCTGGAGCACCATGCTGGAAGGAAGGGGTTCAGCCTGGCAGCTAAACAGGGCTGGGCTGTTGAGACACCTTCTGTTAGTGATCCTGCCTTCCCACTGCTCCCTAAATTTGTCCTGAACAGACAGCTGACACATGGCCACTGTTCATCTGCTGCAGTCACTATGGCAGAGCAGAGCCACCACAGCACACTCGGGATGATGTTATGTAGTGTTGGGACAGGAAGGGGCCCCCTGACTTAGGCTTCTGCTCCAGGATACCTTGTTAGCAGCCAGGCTGAAACCAGGTGGTAATGTCTGTTGCAGCACATGGTTATGAAAAGGTTGGGATTAAGAGGCAGTGTATTTCAACATAAATTAGCTAGCAAGACATGCACATTTAACATTTATGGTTTGGAGATTAAGACATCAGGCAGGAACTTGGGATATCTGGGTTAAATCCCAGCTCTGTCAAAGGCTTCTCAGAACATACTGGGCAGGTCATGTAAGGTAATACTTTCAGAAAGGGCTCAGGATTTGGGAGCTTATATCCAATTGACTTCCAGTAACTTCTTAAGTGTTTAAGGACAGGATTCACAAAAAACATTGCAGCATCAGCTGTTGTGCGCCACAGACCTTGGCAAGAGCAGTGAGTGCTTCGGGAAAGCACTTCAGTGTGTGAGGAGGCCTGTAGGTGACAACTGGAGACTCCTGGAAAGTGTGAGTTTGTGCAGGTCCCGCAGTGGCTGTGCACCTCGTACAATGGCCTCTGGGCTTAATGATGGTCCCTAGGTGCAACCTCAGCACAAATACATACTAATAAGTGTCTAAGTAGATAGATCCTGTAAGAGCTTTTATATCAGCTCCCTGAGGTGTGGATACTAATACCAACAATCATGAAAAGATTTTGCATATTTAAAATTAAATGAGCTTCATTCTCTAGAATTAAACAGCCAGAGACTGTGTTTCCAGCCAGTGAAGTACAGCGACGCATTCATTTGCTGGTTGAGCACGTGCCTGATGGGGAGCTGGCTGTGCTAGTGGGGGAAATGGGCTAGTGAGGGAAACCAGTGCATACAGGGACACTACTCACCTGTACGGCTGTAAACATGCAGCTGGCTGTTCTGCTCCTTTGAAAGAACAGCCCTAAAGTTTCTTTTCTCTCTTTTAAACCTTTATTAAACCTGTCTGGAAACTATGCTTGTTTCATCTCCTGCCAGGATTACAGATGGCAACAGCTGGTTTGATAAGGCCCTTTGAGACCAGCTGTAACCTGAAAGAAGCTGGAGGGTTCCTTAAGTACCATGTCAGGTGGGCTCTGAGACTGTCCCAGACCTTTGCTTCCTAATTATCCATCCTGGAAATGATGGTTAGAGTTTTTTTTAAGGGTGCTTGTTAGCAGGGTGCTTGTGAGCAGTAAGAGCCTGCAGCCTGCTCCAGGAACTCCCTGCCTGCATGAGAGGGGTGCAGCTGCTTTCCCTTGGGAAAGGACCCTGCTCTCTGGCATGCAGTGTGGAAGCCTGGCTCACCTCTCCTCTGCTTCCATGTCATACAGCCTCTTGCTCACTTTTGCCTGTCTGGGACACACAGCCTGCATCAGAGGCACTAGCTGCCTCCAGCGTGCCACAAAAGGACAATTTCATAATGAATGAGGGTGATTTGCTAAGTGGGGGGTCCTGGAGCCCAGCCATAATTGTGCTGCTGCTTTATCTGAGCCTCACACCTGCTCATGTAATGGCCTGGCTGTGATCCGCTCCCTTCCCCAGTGCACGCTCTGCCCTTCTGCTCCTGGAGGAGCCATCAGTTCTCTGGCCCCGTTGCAGTCCCTCACCCGCAGCCTGTGGGCACGCACAAATTCACCTTGAATTGCAGCAGGGCCACTGGGCTGGCTGCCATGGACATGACTGCTAACCTGGCTTTCGTGTCCTAAATAACAGGTTTTTAAATGAAATCCTTCTTCCCAAAAGGACTCCTAGAGACAGCTTTCTTCAAGTCATGTTTCCTTAGAAAACTTAGTCACGCAAGAATATTGTAGATGTTATTCCTGCCAGAGGGAATATGTGCAGCTTTTTTTTTTTTTTTTACCCCTGCATGCATTCAGTTCTGGTGAAAATGGTTGGATTGACAGTGTAGGCAATTAAAAGCTTTTGAAATGCAAAGCAGGTGGAATTTTATTCAATTTATATGTAGTCTTACTATAAATGTACCTTACTGGATTCAGGCCAGTGAACTCCCAATTCTGTGCTTTAACCTTTGGAGGATGTTACCACCCTTATGACAGTTAGACTAGTAATATGGGCCGCTACTCTGTAAAGGGTACATCCCTTTAGTGTGAAGATGTAGGGTAGTGAGAGAGTTGAAGAAAGCCCCAGCTCGACCTCATGTGGCAAGTTCTCTGTTTGCATTTTTTCCTTCCTTATGAGATCTCATAGCCCAACATGCTCCTTGTCACCTTAAGTCTCTTCCCTTTTTAACAGGTTCTCTCTTCAGCTCAAGCTTCACATAAAGGTAAAAGTCCCTGTGTCTTGAACACGTTCCCTGAGCCATCTGTCATCCTGTAGGTGCTGCTTTCTTTATACTAATCTGAAAGGAGAATCTCAAAATCCAGAAGTAAGAGAGAAAATAAAGGGTGGGAGAGAAAGAGAGAAAAACCTTTTTTCTCTTGAGACACGAATGTCAATAGGTTTGAATCATGGCCCTTCTGTAATTAAAAACCACATAACTAGTTGTTTTTAAATGCAGTTGTTTTACTTAATTGATTTTGCCGCCAGGACCAAAGGGAAATAAATAAATAAATAAAATGCACCTTCCTAGTGAATTACTGGAGGCAGCTGAGTCTCTATTGGAATTTAATTGCTGCAAATGCTCCAGTTTGTTGCTAGCAGTAGTTTTCTGTGGAATGGGCTGGGAGAGAAGGGGTAGGGTGGTGTGGGAGGGGGCTCATTCCCTGGCAGCTGCAGGAGGGAACAGGCTGCTCCTTGTATAGTATTTTTCTTGCTTGTCAGCAAAAAGAATATTCCTTTAATGCTTTGCATGAAGACTTTGCTTAGAAGGTCTTTATTCATATTTAATTACTAGCTCGCTGCAGCTCCCATCTTTAATTACCTTTTAAAAAGCAGGTTATAAAAATGTACTGACATTCTTTCTTTTTTGTTACTGCATAGATTACAGGCTTCTCAACTGCTCACCCTAAATCAGTCCAGCCCGTGGGAAGGGTGGGACAGGTGCCCTTTGCTGGCTTCTGGGTAGCTCAGAGCTTGTCTGCCCTGCAGAAACCCTCAGCTAGCATTGAACTAACTCTGTGCCTGAAGCCACATAACCATGTTGGTATTCCCTCTGAGCTAATTAACTGTGCAGAAGGGCCTGGCTAGTCAGTCAGGCTGATATCACACTACCATGGTAATAGTGTTTTCAGGGCCTGAGTTGCAGGGTGCTGCACCGAGGGTCTTTAGCAGGGTGCTGTATTATGCAGGGCCGATGGGCCTTTGCCCGTCTCCCATTGCCTCACTCATGTCTGTCTAGGTTTTTACTTCCTGGACATCCTTCTGGTAAATCTATTTCTTCACTTGAAACTTCCCTTATAGTCTCATCCTGAGTTTCACAGCCAGAGCTGCTAATAATTTCCTTTCCTGCCCACAAAGTGCTTTGGTGTCCCCACCTGGTGCTTTTTCTGAACTGAGAGTACTGTTTACTTCTATTGAATGTGTGAGAAAGTCCATCACATAAAATATGTTTTCAGGCCAAGTCATCAGAGGTGCAAACTGCAATTTTTGTCCCCTTGCCCTGAATCCAGCCCTTACCACTGCTCCCGGTCACGTGCTGGCTTTCACCAAGTAAGCTAGCTGACGCTGCTGTAGGCACGGGAATAGGCACTGTCGGGTTTCAGGGGGTGATGGTGCGTGGTATGCAAGGTCTACAGAAGAAATACATGCAAAGGGACAGCTGTTGGCTTCTGCACCCAGTAACAACCAGGAATGCTGACCATAATTGCTCCAATCCATTGTCAGGACAGCCTGGAGGGGTCCCTCACATGTTGCCTGACCTCTCTGTGTCCCAGATGAAATGTGCTGCTGGGGCTCTGCCACAGGTTTCCACAAGCAGAGTATCTCCAGGGCACTTCTGCGCTTGGCAGGCTTCAGTAGGAGGCCAAGCTGTGACAAGGCTCAGGCAGGGGACAGAGGAAGGATGAAAGGGCTGAGCCTGCCCAGCTTTGTCACTTGCTGTCTCTGACCTGTGGGCAGGACTTTCCTTAGGATGGTCTGTGACACCCCAAACTGATGCCTCTTTCTCTTCTCCTGGCAGATAAAAGAGCTCTTTGTGAGTTTTGAGGACACTCCCTTGGGAGCAGCATCACTAGCCCAGGTGCACAAGGCAGTGCTGCAGGACGGGAGAACAGTGGCAGTGAAAATCCAGCACCCAAAGGTCCAAGCTCAGAGCTCCAAGGATATTTTGCTCATGGAGGTAAACTACCTGTTGACTTTGACTTACAGAGCAGTTGCCATTGAAATGTATGGGGGCCACATTCACCCATGGTGTAAGCAGGTATAACAGCACCATCCTGTAGCTTTGAAACCTCGGCAGAGATAAATGCTGTTTTACGGGAATAATACATAAAGTTGCTGAGGATTGAAGGTGGGTGATTGTGTGGACAGAGAGACTGAACAAGAGGGTAAGAGTGAAGGAGGGCAGAGGGAGAAGACAGGTAAACATGAATGACATCAGAGAAAGTTCATCTGAGATTTAAAAACTAGAGAGTGAGTCCTGAAGTCTCTAGTCAGCCTGTGTACCCATTAACTGGTTGATTAAACTGGTGTCAGTTCCCCTTGCGGTCAGGGCTGTGTGGCCAAGGAAAAATCGTTCTCTGTGGTTAGCGTGGTTTTTTCAGTTGAATTCCACTGTGGATTCAACAGTGGCTGAGTTAGTTGTGATTCAGTTTTGTTTCTTGATCAGCTCCTTAATGCTGAGCTGATTTATGTTGGGAATAAAAACACTGAAATATGGAGAGGGTCGCCTAACAGGGGCAGACACACAAATGAAGGATTCAGCTAGGAAAAAAAATTCAACACCTGTTTCCTATTCCTCTCCTGAATACCTGGTACCTACTTATGTTCCCAGTACAATGCTGTAGCTTCTTCCAAACTTTTAAGTCTAGCCTACTGAAAGGAAGAACTGGAGAAATGCACTGCATTGCAATAGTCAAAGATTCCAGTGGTGTGGTAGGGAATAGGAAATGGAGATGGGGCTGAGGTGGAGGAGAAGGGAAGGATTAGGTCTGTAGAGAGTAACACTAAAGCTTTTATCTCTCCTAATATGCATATATCTGTATGTATGGTACAGTAACATGCACATCCATTGGCAGACAGGCATCTCCATGGGATTAAAGAGGAGAGATTAAGCTGAGAGGGTCTGCTAAGTGTTCAGAGGGTACTGCTGATGCACTGACACACAGTTCGCCATCACAGGAGATCAAGAGTCAAAGTCCTGCCAGTACCCTCTCAGAGGAGCACATAGCTCAAGCTTCTTTAGGCAGCTAGAACACCCTGCTTTGAGCAATCCTAGCTAGTCTGCACAGAAGCACAGCTGGTTGCAGCTGGAGCACATCAATTTGCAGATGAATATTTACTTTGAACTTGTAGTGAAAGAAAATTTTGGATTTAATAAAAGTATCCCAGTAAGATGGGATATGTCTGTTTCAGTGTTGGTTTGAGAACAGAGAACTGTTTGAACTGGCCTTGGGTCCAGCTGTAGATTTGGATTTGATTCAGGTCCTCTCCAGGACTGGCTGCAGTGGTCTACATGATGAGTTTGCTTTTGTGAGTCATCACATGCACAGCAGTTCTCAGAGGGCTTATGGCATCCTTCACTCCTGCCCAAGACAGGATGGCAGAAACTAAGCAGTCAAGGAAGAAGACTGAGCAGCAGGTAATGAAAGACCGTGAGACCAGGGCAGCAAGAGGATTGTGTATGAACGAGCCAAGACCTAGATTCACCTTGGGACATTTGTCCTTTTGACAGTGGGTATCACATGAAAAATTCCACCTCATACTATTTTGTTGTGATTTCTGGTTGAACTGC
Organism: Antrostomus carolinensis; assembly: GCF_000700745.2. Taxonomy (NCBI): domain Eukaryota; kingdom Metazoa; phylum Chordata; class Aves; order Caprimulgiformes; family Caprimulgidae; genus Antrostomus; species Antrostomus carolinensis. Next base: position 56,733 of record NW_010301571.1, read on the forward strand.
TAAGAGACTTTTAAACAAATAATTTTAGAATGATTCCTATCTTTTATGTTTTTAGACTAATCCTGGGAAACTTGAAACTAAAACAGTGTATTTCCTTTGCAATTGTCCTTCCTCTACAAACAGTCTAATTTGTCATCCTCAAGATTGATTGTGTACACACAGCTCTGGGAAGGTAGCTCACAGCATGACACATGCAGTCTTGTTTTTAAAGGGTCTCTTGTGGAGTGTTGGCTTATGTGCATCATCATATCCTTGTGTGGGACTATTTTTGTGTAGGCTGCACTGAAAGACAGATTATGTGCACTGAGGTTCTGGTCCTTTAAGAATCAGACAGACATTGGAGCTAGGTAGGAGGTTGATTTAAATATTGATGGAAGTGGTCTTATTTAGAGACTGATGGGAAGGAATCTGAATGGGAAGAGCTAGATGGAAAATTCCTAAATTCACTTGAGGTTTCATATCATCAGTGCTGACGCTTTAAAAATCAGTACAGTGTCTGATAAATCAAGAGAGAGATACCTCACTGCTGTTCTTATATCAATACTTATTTCAAGACAATATGTTAGACAGATGTCAGAAAAGGGACAGGCCAAATACTTAAGTATGTCCCTGCTGATGGTCAAGTTGGCAAATTGATTGAAAAGAGCATTTAAATAAAGCAAAAAGCAATGCATGAATTTTCTCACATCAGGCACCAATGAAATGATCCCGCAGCCCCTATAAATTTTATGTACACATTCATGAAGATCGCTGGTTACATTTCATTTGGGTGACATAAATTTGAAAGGATTTATGCCTCTAGATATAACAGTAGAAAAATCATTCAATAGTGTCTGGAACCTGGTGATTACATTTTTAAAGGAACATTGAGTTTGGAACTGACATTTAGATAAGAGAAGTAGAGAGAGGGGTGGAGAACAAACGTTTTCACACAGCTGAACAGGAACAGTGATGGTTCATAATTTTTTTTTTTTTGTCATACATTTCAATGATAGCAACTTCCTGTGTGCACTCTAAATGTTCCTTCTGCACTGCAATGGTGGAGGTCTAGAAAGGGGAACTGTCCAGAAACACACACTGACAAGTCTGTTTTCATTTTCAGATGGATGTACAGAACAAGTCAGATACAGACAGCAAAGTGGAGTGCTTTTTTATGTCTTATTCTTGTTCAATGACTCAAGTAGTTTAAAAAAGTCAAACAAAATATTTTCCTTAAGATGTGCTCCAAATTGACAACTTGCCTAAATTTGTGACACTGGTTGAGAAACTGGCCCTTCATTTGCGCAGAAAGCATGCTTGGCTGCTGTGCAGCTTTGATTATGCCATCCAATCGCATAATCTTGATTTTCTTCAGGCAGGACTGCCCATCCCTCACCTGTTAAATGTTGCTTTAAGGAAACATTTCCAGGAATTTTTCGGCTGGGCTTTTCAAGGCCTTGTGCAGCTGAATACCTGATCCCTTTAAGAAGAGGATGCCAGGTGGTGGATATATGATACTTAGAAAACACCACCTCAGCATTGCTGAGGATGGCTGTAAATGATGCTGAGGAGCAACTTGCCCTCTGACTCCCACCAGAAGTGTCCTTTAATGATCTGTAGCCCACTACCTGTATCCAAACTCCACTGTCTTCTCCGAACTGCCCAGTGGATATTCTGTGTTAGCAAAATTCTTGCTTAGCAGTGGAAGAAGTAACACAGGTGACAAGTCTTACTTTAGATCTTCCTCTTCTGCATTATCTGAGCTCTGTTCAAATGAAGCCAAACAGTGACTTGTGGAATTATAGGACTCACAGTTGCTCCTGGGTCATGTCCATGTTGAGATCTGGCATATGGTCTCTTCTCCAGGGCTTTGTTCTCTTAATTCTAGGCAGAAGGCAGCTGGGCTCCCTTTGGTGTCTGTGCCATCATTTAACTCCTAGATGTGCCTGTGTGGAAGGGCAAGCCAAAATTTGTGTTGCATACCAAGGCGTGACACCACGTGTTGTGTTATGATACTGCAGGAAGGCTGCAAGCACTTGGGGTGGAGGTTGGTTTTTTTTGTCTGTAAATTACATGGAATGATCCTATCAGAACAGCACTATGTGTAGCTGCATGGCTTTGGAACCAGGATGCAGCTGGCTGTTTCCTTGTTCTCAGGTTCTCCTTTGGGTTGTGAAGCAGATCTTTCCAGATTTTGAATTCATGTGGCTGGTGGAAGAAGCTAAGAAGAATCTGCCCTTGGAGCTAGATTTTCTCAACGAAGGCAGAAATGCTGAGAAGGTTGCTCATATGCTCAAGAACTTTGACTTCCTGAAGGTGAGGGAACACACATTTCTGTGTATGTATGTGCATTAATAGTCTCACTTTATGTGTCTGTGTGCCTCATTCACCACCTATAGGAGCCTTACAGAGGGAGAATATAGCTCTGTATTGTTCACCCTAGACTGCTCTGCTGCTGCAGACCAGAAACTGCTCTGAGACATGTTTCCTCCTTGTCTGTTTCCTACTGTAGGCACTGTATATTGGATTAGGAGTAGTGGCTTGTGGCCAGCAGTGTCTGGAGCCTGCTACTCATTTTCGCAAACACTGTTTCTTTGCTGAGCCATTTGATGGTACCTTTTCTTGGGCTTTTTCTTAACTGAGGGCAAGAACTGGACATAAACCAGAAAAGCTAGTCTGAAGCTGATGATGTCAGGTAGGACTGGGGACACCGTGTATCTCAGGAGGAAACATGTTTGCATTAATCTTTCCTCCTGCAAAAAACCACATTCTCACTCTGGAATTGAGCATACATCCTTCATACACATCCATGGCCAAGGCATTCATGTTACCTTCATACACAAACTCAACTGGACCTGTATTGTGCTCTTCCCCACTGATGCTCTTACCCCACCTCCCCAGCTACACACTGACTAAGGTCACTGACAAATGTCTCTAGTACAACCAGGCATGTACACATCCCATTCCCAGAAATACATAAGCTCACATCTCCAAACTTACATGTGCACAGATCTTTTGCTGACATACAAGAGGCACAAGCCTCCACTGTGTGTGTTCTGGAAATACACAAGTATGGTCAAGCACACGTAGTACTGTGGGTACAGGCACTGACATAACTGCATTTGCACACGCACAAAAGCAGCAAAAAATGTACCCTCCTTTGTACCCTCCTGCACACACACATCAAAATGAGGTTTTCACCTCCTGTTTATGCAGAAGTCTCAAGATAGAAGTGACAGATGTCTGAAATCAGGTGAGTTTTTGTTGGGCTTTACAGGCTGATGCATCTATTTTTTCCTTGCTTCCTCCATGCAAGGACTGTAATTCCTTGTCACCTGACTCCAGGTTTGGGGCAGTCTTTTTGGAGCCTGGTGACAGCAGTGGCCTTCCCATAGACACTTATACCTAAAAGCCACCAGGGCTACCGAAGGCCAAAGGCCAATGGTTTTGCTGAGTGGGCGCTTATCAGAAGTGATGCACCTTGGAGAGATGTATCCATTGCAGCTGTAACTAGGATACTGTGAAGAAAGTCCCCATGGAGACGGCCAATCACCTCGCTGGGTTAAGGAGCTATCATGGTATCAATATGTGTAACAATAACAAATGGCTTGAGATGGCTAAATAATGGATCCACCCGTCTGACCTGCCAATTCAGAGACGTGTTCATCACCCAAAGGCAACGGAAGAATTGGGCTCCTGTATCATTAATTTTCCTAAACACGCTAGAAAGCTGAGAAGTAGATTTTGTGCCGTGAACCTGTTTGAGCTTTTAAAGCCAGAGATAAATTGTTTCCATGCACTAGCATTGCAGCCAAACATCTGTGAGTAATTAAAAAAATCACTGAAGAATTTGGCTGTGAGTGAGAGGCATCTCTGGGAGCATGGATAGTGACTTGCCCCTGTAAATCCTGAGACAAGAATGAGCATCATCTGAAGTGATCTAAGGCAGCAGGGACTGGTGAGCTAGGTGAGCTGGGAACTGTTAGTTTTGGAGTTGGTTTGCTTTCTCACCAATCTAACTGCAAAGAATGGACATCCAGATAAACTAGGAAGGCTGCAAGTAACTGAATCCCCCTTGCCCATAGTGGATCTCTGGCATCAAAGTCTACACAAGATTAACATGCAAAGTATGTCACGAGTATTGAGCGGTGGGACTAAGGGAATTGCTCAGCAAAGGAGCCTTTGATCTAAAGCCGCGCACACATAGTAAGGTAGAAGTGGGTGATATTGGAAAAATGGTCTCTCTAGGACAGGAACAGTGGGGGAGGCAGATAGATTGTGAGGGACTGAGATGCTGTCAGTAGTTACAAGCAGCATATAAAACAAATGCTGCTTGTTCAGGAGTTATGATGAGCTACAGTGGACTGGTTGGTCCCTCTGGCTTTGGTTGCACTAGATGGACAACACCTCTTACCTCTTCCTGTCCTGCCTCAAAGTGCTGGACCCTTGCAATGTGTGAGTCCTGAGCCCACAGCTGAGTCAGGCAGGTGAGGAGAGGGGGCTGCACAGCTGGCTCTCTCTTTACAGGATCCAAAATGTGCATCTCTGTACTGGGGCACAGTAATGGGAATGAGTGGAGCTCCCTTATATCTTTGATAAAATGTAACTGTGTGACTTCACCCATGTGCGAAGGCAAATCTGCACAGTTTGAGACATTGGTCAGCATGATGATGTGAAGAATACCTAAGGGTAACTTCAACAAAAAGACTCTTGACAGTGGGGACTTCAGCATGGGAAGAATTTGGCTGGAGAGAGAAGCTGGAAAAGGAGGAGCCATCCTGAGCGATGCCTGCATCACTGCCTCCCTGGGTGACACCAGGCCTCTTACTGCTACCTCACTCAGCTTGATTTACTGCAGATTGAATGAAAAGTGCTTTGATATTTTACACTTGTTACTGCGTCACGTTGGCAATAAGATAGTTAAGGGTGCCCCAGGGTTTCTGTGACAAGCGCCTTATTTGTGACACTTGATTTTCCTCCCAGTTCAATTGCAGATGGCCTAAGTATGCAGGGTTTGTCAGCTCAGAGGTGTTTATGTTCCAGGGGGCACTGTGGAGATACAATTTATGATGATGGCTTATCATTTTTAAAACTGCATAAGAGGGCCCTGTGCATAGCAAACGAGATGCACTTCCTGTCTAAAGGAGCTGAGTTGATGATTCAGTAACTTGCAGTAGGTACTAGTTAAACAGCCCAACTAGAGGAGCTGCAGAGCAGATAAGAAAGCTGTGAGACAGACATCAGTGGGAGTGGGAGGTGGTCAAAGTCTTACAGAGCATGGCCAGAAATGTTGCATGAGGACAGTTCCTGCTGCCATTGTCCTTGCACACATTGCTGCTGTCCCGAGGAAGAGATCAGTAGGGGGATTGACCTCCTGTGTACTTAGGAAAAAAACAAGTCCTCACTTCAGCCTTTTCCATTTTTGTTCCTTTTCTGGGTTAAGTGTGATATATTCTCCTTACTTTCCCAGCCTGTTGTTTGACCTAACTCATCTCTTCCTGTTTCAGGTCCCCAGGATCTACTGGGAGCTCTCAACAAGGCGCGTCCTTCTCATGGAGTTTGTGGAAGGGGGACAGGTGAACGACAGCGCCTACATGGAGAGGAATGGCATCAATGTCAACGAGGTAGTTTCTCACCCATCTCTGAATTGGGTGTGATGAGCAATGCAAAACTGATGTTGACATCAACTGATGTTGATACAAAATGGAGGCTGACAGGGCAGAAAGGGGCAGAAAAGGGAGCACGTACAGATGTAAACAGAGCAGTCAATCTGAGAGATCTCAGTTCTTGTGCTTCTGGGAAAAGTACACAACTCTTTTTGGGGAACACTCTCCTGTAGGCTGCACAGCTAGAGAGATCTTACAGGAGACGCATAATGAAAGATGACCATGCTCTTATATTACATACACCCATGGTTTGTTCCAAGATGGCAGTTCCTGTTATCCTAAAGGAACAGCTTCAGCTTCTGATTCTCTTCTTTCCCTCTCTTTCTTCTGCATTAACTTTCTCCTGGACAGATGCATGGGATGTAGCTTGTATATCCCAACAGCTATCATCTGATGCAGGAGATATAAATAATAGGTCTTATATGGTCACAGTTATTAGAGTGCTGGAGCCTCAGCCATGGTGCTTTGTGTAATATTCTGACATGGATTGTTTTCTTCTGCTTTCCAAAATCTCTCTTTTTCTTATGGAAGCAACAGTATTCTTCTTTGCCTCTTGTTCCTACATTACTGTGTAGTTTTGCAGTCCTTCATTAAGCAGCTGCCAGATTTCTTCCCTACAGAGAGGCTACATTTCCCTGACGAGTGAAATAGTTTGTATGTGTGGCATGAAGTTGGGAGAGCACTTTGGATTCTCTGTGGCTGAGAGATTTTTAAGGAAAAGAAGGTATTACTTTCCAGAAGGGCTGAGAAGGTGCTGGAGGAAAGGGTTTTGAGCCATTGGACAGTGTGTCAAGCCACCACTCCCAGTCAGTGAGTGCTGATTGAGGCGCTGCTCCTTGGTTTTCCCCTTGTGCCCTATCGATGAGCTTCAAAGCTGCACTTGACTGGCTATCAAAGAGCTATGGCATAAAATCAATTATACTTAGTCTTTCCATCCACTTACCTGCAAAATCTGAACGCTTCCTCTTTCTCTGCTTTTCCTCCTCTCTGCTCTCTTTCTATCCACGGCAAAGTTCACGTGGCATCAGTTAGAGGCATGCCAAAGACCTCTCAAGGGAGGGGAAATGTGAGTTTACTGTGCCCCACAAGGAGAGAACGTTAAGTGTATCTTCTCAGCTGTCTCCCTAAGTCAGCATGCAACTCTTTCTCTGCCTAAAGAGCTCAGCCAAATTACAGTTGGGGGACTGAGTAACCTGCCTGTTTCTCTGCCTGTTTCTCTTCACCTCTTCCTCTGCTCTTGCACCCTGCAGAAGTCAATGAGATATTTTCTAGTAGCCTCTGCAGGTGGAAAGGCAGGCACCTTTTCATGTGTTTCTCCACTGAAACACAGGAAAGGAAGATCTAAGGTTAAAGTGGATTTTGAGACTGTCTTTCCATTGTAATTGTGATGAACAAGCCAAGGTCAATGGGTAATAGTGAACAATGCTCTCTTCCCTGCGAGATGTCTTGTCCATTTTCATTCAAAGGACTTCTTAAATGAATACAGCCTCACCCATAGATAGTAGATAGTGCAGTCTCTCTCTTTTCATTTCTCCATCAGGAAGAATTTGGAGCAATTGCATCACTGGTTTTCCTCCTCCCTCTCATCAGGGCATCATAGAGGTCATTGTCAGCTGATCAGAGGTAGGCACAATTCCTTCTCTGTGTCTACTTTGTGCTTATGATCTTTCTTTGTATTTACCAAGGTAAGTGCCTCAGTGATGCATCTGGTCAGCAAAGAGCACCACAGTGTAACTCTTGAGAACATGGTAGCTCATGGACTTTGCTATCAAGAGAGATTTTAAAAGTCTCCTCCATGGCAGGACACACAGCTCCATTCACCTGGACAAGTCAACTAGTCAAAAGTGAGAGATTAGTTTCTTTGGGTGAATTTATCCTATCCTTTTCTTCTACTGTAAAGGCAGAGGTCAAATCTAGCCCACAGTGCTCAGATATAACAGTGAATATTTCTCAAGTCTAAATAGTCAGTCAGAAGGGCTGTTTTGATGCCTTCACAGGAGGACTCTTGAGCAATATGTACATTTGGATTTTGAGCTGGGCTTCTTCACAGTTCTTGAACAGCAGATCCATTCTGAGATCGAGGTAGCTAGCGTAGTGTAGGTCCCTGGGACTTCAGTTGCTTCTTTGAATTTTCTGAAAATGCTCGAGATAGCAGAGTTGTCTGGAGAAGCCTGGGAAAAACATTCTTTACAATCTTCCACAGCTTTCTGAAGCCAGTCAGGGTGGAAAATTCAATGACTTCAGCCTTTCAGTGGGATATTGTGGTGGGTTGACCCTGGCTAGGTGCCCGATGCCCACCAAAAGCTGCTTTATCACTCTCCCTCCTCAACCGGACAGGGGAGAGAAAATATGACGAAAGGTTTGTGGGTCAAGATAAGGACAGAGAGAGATCACTCACCAATTACTGGCACGGGCAAAACAGACTTGACTTGGGGAAAAGAAATTTAATTTATTACCAATCAAATCACAGGAGGATAATGAAAGATAAAACCAAATCTTAAAACACCTCCCTTCCTCCTCAGGGGGAGGACTCTTCACACTCTTCACCCACACCAGTGTGGCATCCCTCTCATGGGAGACAGTCCTCCATGAACTTCTCCAGCATGAGTCCTTCCCATGAACGACAGTTCTTCACAAACTGCTCTAACCTGGGTCCTTTCCATGGGGTGCAGTCCTTCAGGAAGGGACTGCTCCAGCGCGCTCCCCCCACAGGGTCGCAAGTCCTACCAGGAACCTGCTCCAGTGCGGGCTTCCCACAGGGTCACAGCCTCCTTCAGGCATCCACCTGCTCCAGCATGGGGTCCTCCACGGGCTACAGGTGGACATCTGCTCCACCGTGGACCTCCATGGGCTGCAGGGGGACAGCCTGCCTCACCACAGTCTGCACCACAAGTTACAGGGTAATCTCTGCTCCAGCACCTGGAGCACCTCCTCCCCCTCCTTCTTCACTGACCTTGGTGTCTGCAGGGTTGTTCCTCTTGCATGTTCTAACTCCTCTCTCCAGCTGCAAAATGTGCTGTTTTTTTTTTTTTCTCTTCCCCTTCTTAATTATGTTATCACAGAGGCATTACCATTGTTACTGATTGACTTGGCCTTGGCCAGCGGTGGGTCCATCTTGGAGCTGGCTGGCATTGGCTCTGTCGGACATGGGGGAAGCTTCTGGCAGCTTCTCACAGAGGCCACCTCTATGCCCCCCGCCGCTACCAAAACCTTGCTGCGCAAACCCAGTACCTATATTTTGCTGCCAGTATGTGCCAAAATAAAGTAGAGAAGCAGCTAATTTCAGTTTTTCTAACTTGCAGAGGCTTTTGCTTGTGATAGGAGAAATTTAGGGTGAAAATTCAGCTCATTTTTTGTTGTGTTGTGACGTCTTGGCACAATAGGTTCCGTGCAGCAATGAAACCACAGATTTTGCTGATTCTGAGATGGTCTCTATACAGTGGCTGAGATGTAATTTTAAAAAAGTTGTCAACAGACTTCTGCTACTGCAAAGGATAAGCCTTAGAGGTTTCTGGCAATCTGTCAGGTATGGGATGTTCCTCAGCTCAGTGGTGGGACTGAGTTTCTGCCTGTTCTTTCTTCCTTTTCTCTCTTCACCCCCAAAATTGAGATTAACTTTTACAGATTGCCAACAAAGCAACAGCAGAAAGGAGGGAATACTGAGTCTGTCAGAATCATGTGATAGGGAACAAGGTCAGTTATTATGGCCACAGTAAGATGAGGTAGGAACAGTGCACACCTCAGACTTCTCTGGCAAGGTGTAGCAGATGGGGACAGGTATGACCAAGATCCGTTATCAGCTGCTGCTGTTGATGCCCTGGGTAACAAGCTGCATGACATGGTGGTGAAATGAGCAAAAGGCAGCAGACACTGAAAGGAGCATGAGGAGAGGGTGGTAACCCAGGTTTCAAAACCATGACATGGTTTATAATATACAGCAGTTCTGGCTTTCAAGAGATGCATTAGCTCCCTATAAATCACCTCAATCTATTTATCAACCCCTCTATCATCTTACTCCATTTTGTTTTACTGTGCGGAGGAAAAGGAGTCTTCACTAAGCAGGATTTCTCTTGTGTGACAATGCAGCCTTGAAAAGCAAGCTGAGCCTCTCTCCTCTAAATGGAAAGGATCCCTGAGGTGAAAGCTCCCTTCAAACCAGGTTACTGACATTTACTTAATACCGTCTGTAGCAGGATTATCATTAAAGCTGCCCAAAAGCACATTAATCTCTCTGGATCCGTCCAAGCGCTGGATTGTAATGGCATTTAATCAGAGAAGGCTTTGATTTCTAAAGACAAGTGCAAACACTGAAATATCTGCCTGTGGAACAGTTACTTATTCATGTGCAAGTGTAGCTGAGGATGAGCGTGCCGCTAGGATATTGACAGTGGGAGGGGAGCCTGGAGAGGGGAGTTATCAAGAAATGAGCTGGCATGAATTTTGAGGGAAGACCAGGCCATGGTACAGTTAAGAAGGGAGCCACCTGGAAACTGCGTTGTTCCTGTTTGAAAACACAAGAGCATTTACAGTCTTAATTGGGAAGGTACATTTGGAAGAGGTGAGCAGAGCAGGGCAGGGAGGAAAAATAGACTGAGGGGCTCTGAAGATGTTTGTAGCATGCTGTACGCAATGGTACAGAGGGAAGGAAGGATAGCAAGGCTCCTTAGAGCATGGACTTTTAAAGAAGATCCCAAATGGCACCAGTGCTCCTTTTGCACCCATTCTGATTCTACCCGATTCATTTAGAGAGACCTTGTCTGTATACAAATCTTAACATTATCTCTGATCTGCTGCATGGGTCCTGCCTGTCCCTCCTTGTGGATGCTCTGCCTGTCTCTGCAGAGACTGCTGGATCAGCACACTGTTGGAGCTGTGGAGCTTACAGCTGCGCTCGTGGCATGTGCTGTATTGCCTCCAACTAACCAGCCAGCTCAGGTAGCCAAGCAGAGTCCCCCATGATCGCCCTGGCTTGGACTTCAGTCAGGGAAAGGAAATGATGCCATGTACTTCAGCTCACTAACAGCCTGGTCATGAGCCATGGATGATTCAGAAGTCAGGGAAGTGTTTTGTCCAGCTGAGAAGTGAAAGCAAACAGCTAAGGTACTTAAGATGAGCTACTGTGTGCAATTATTGCCATCTGTCACCCCATCCTACTGTGGCTTTTTGCTTCCTTCTGTTACTAAATGGGTTCTGCACTGGAATGGTATCTCCTAGCTCAATAAAGAGCCCAGCTACCTTCTCATTGTTGACAGCTTTGCAACTTGAAATATGCTTTCAGTGTGGGATTTACCCTTCTGCTGAGAGTCAGGAGCTGCTGCCTTGTAGCTGCTAAAATTTAAGTGGGATTTCCCAGGGTGGGATCCCTTTGTCAGCGCAACTGTGGAAAACCTCTCATGTCTCAAGTATTTGTGCTTATAATACTCAAGTGTTAGATGAAATGGAGCATGGAGAAGAACAGTGTTTCTGGGGAAAATAGCTGTTCTTGTTCTTTGCACCTGCTGATTTAGTCTGGGAAGAGGTTTCCTTGCAGTTTCTCCTACATTTCCTTTTTTTCTGAACCTTATTGAAAATTCATAAGGCACTGGTAAGTAAGGATAGTGACCTCCAGCATTTCCAGCTTCTGAACTGTGCAAAGACAACAGGTGAAAGAGTTGAATTACACATGAACTCGTTTCTTACTGAAAGTCAGTCTCAAGCATCAGTGCCAATCAATTGCTTAAGTCTCAGTATGACTTAAGTAAATATGACTACATTTAAAGCCAAGGAAAAATGATCCCCATGGCCATTTTGAGTCTGACAGAAATGCAAGAAACAATTAAATAAAAGACTGGTCTTCCCTACCTGCATCCTTTTGAGAATCTATAAAATCTTACCAAGTTAGACCCTCAGTTCCCTGGGCAGATGAGTCAGAATATTTCTCCCCACTTAAATGCTGTGGAAGATGGGGCATTGAGGAGGAAAATAATTTCCTCAGTCCCCAGCAGAGAGTATGAGGCATGCTAGAGTGCACTCCAGGAGTCCTAAAAACTATTCCTGTATCTTAATGCCATCATGTGTGTCCAGACATCACCTTGCTGTGATGCTAGATGAGTGCATAGTGATAGTACTGCATTACAGAGCACTGTGTTTTGATCCTCACAACTGGATCACAGAAGGCAGAGTGTGAAATCGGATCTCGTGTTGACTATCCTAATCTGCTATGAACAAGAACCATTTCAGAGCAGAGACACAGAGCAGGCTCCAAATGGCAGCTATTCTCCATCCACACCCTTTGCGAATTGGACACCAGTTTAAGTGGGCAGGATTGCCCTAGCAGGATTAAGCAAACCCTTAGATGATGGCTGTAAAAACAACAACAAAAGAAAGCAAAAACCCAATACACTCTTCAATCCAATTAACCTTCGATTAAGGTTCCAAAATCAATGCTATTATTTTGGCCTGAGGAGGTAATATTGAGCCCTGAGAAATGAGCTGCACAACGACCTTTACTTTTAATGAGATCAATAGAAGTTAGTGTCGCCATCTCTTAAAATAATTGGCAAATATTACAGCCAAATTAAGGCCACAGACTAGTATCTGCTCCTGATCTAAAGAGACAGTCACAGATGGAGGTGGGACAGGAAGGGATGATGCTCTATCAGGCAGTTTTGTCTGGGACTTATCAGGGGCAGGTTGTGAGATCAGTTCTACAGAACCATGTCACAGGATTTTTGTCTTTGCCTTTCTTCTTAATGTCAGATGGAGGCATGGAGCCAGGACCACTCCAGGTTGTTCACGAAGCCAGGAGAGTATCAGTATCTTTCCCTGGAGAACCCAGACTGGTTTGTTACATTGCAGCGACCCGTGAACATATCTGTGCCATCTTTGTACTGTTGGAGTATTCACAGGCTCAAGTTTGCATGCATTCTTTCCTTTCTGAGAGGTTTCTTGCTAACTATTGCATATTGGTGTTTGTGAAGTTCCTCATTTGTGATGGACTTCCCAGTGTTTTGTTATTGTCAGCTGGGTGTGCCGATTTGTTAAGAGGAGGTTGGTGTGTGCCCAGGAGTTTGCTGCTATGGGGCTGTATGCAAGGGAATATAATATGTGGTCATCAAAAGTAGCTCCTAGTGAACCACGCGAGGGTAACAGATTGTCTCGGCTTTCAAAACTGATGGCAGCAGCAGTGTGCAGCTGTGTACATTTACAAGAAAAATATATCACTGCTGCTACCTGTACTATACAGCTTGGGCTCCTCTGAGTTAGTGACAGAAATGCAGTAGGTGTACTTGGTACACTGGGTGTGAGTTGGTTAGCTAGAAAAGGTGGGGATTAGGAGGGAAATTGCAAAGTGGGTGAGAAACTGATAGAGCCAGTGGTGGAGAGAAATCACCACAGTGGAGTTTTGTGAGGTTTGCTCTTCAAACTGATCTTACTTAATAAATTCAGTGACGACCTCACCACAAACAGAACTGTGTGAAGGAGGTTGTTGATGACACCCATTTAGGAGGTTCTGTCATTGTAGAGGAGGACCAGAGTAGCAATAGCATTTGATGGCCTTGAGGACTGAAGTGATAGAAAGGGATAAAAATGAGCAATACCAAGTGAAAAGCTATGTGCTTAAAAACCAATAAGAATTTCTCAAATATGCTGGGAGTTTATCAGAGGGAAGTGACATATTACAATTAACTTTGGGATATTAGTCAATGACAGGGTAAGTGGTGTGTATCCAGTGCAGTGTGACTGTGTAAAAGGCAGTATTGTATTTATGTGCTGTATTTATGCTGATAATTATCTTACTGGTGAGCACATTGGAGTATTAAATACTGGAGAGGGAAGGAACTAGTTAAAACTCCAGCGTTATGTTAGCTAAGGAAATGATGTTAACTGGGCATCGTTTAAATTAGACTGGGATTTAGGGGAAAGGTTCTGACCATCTAAAGATGTCAGCCTCTGAAGTCATACTTTCTGTCTTACTTATTTCCAGTGAACTTGACCAGTTTGTAGAGAGACTAGGTGATACTGTACAATAACAATCCTTAATGTCTAGACTGCATTCTTATTTTCTTCTGTATTGGCTTGTAACTCACGTAGGATAGTTTGTGACATGTAGCATCCTTGCCATATTGAGTACCTAAAATGAACTTCATGTGCTTAGTTTGGTGACGAGTTACTCCAAGTCTGTCTGTTACACATGTATCTGTCACTCCATGGTTTTTGTCCAGGCTGCTGACTCTCCATTTTGTCGTCTGCAATCTGCTTACTCCTCAGCTACAGTTTTCTCAAAATGAAAACATTGGGCTGAAAACATGCGATTTGCCTGACACAGTGTCACGGTCATGTCACATAGTGTGGCAATGACAGGTTGCTATTTGCATTGACTGGTGAGGCCACAGGCTCACTTGGTGACTGTAGTAATCATGTTCTGCTGCAACACAGACAGACAAATTGAACTTCTTTTAGGCAATAATGCACCTTCTGGCAATGGGCAAGGATGTGCCTCTGGCCAGAGCCAGAGTCTGGTGTCATCCTGACAAAGCTCAGCTCTGCTTGCTGACTAGCATAGTTTTTTTCCTTATGTGTTATGCCTAAATTACGCCATTCTTGATTACACCACTTTCTGCCTAGTTGTATTTCTTGTAGCACATCCAGTACTACAAGTGCTTGTGCTTCCTTGCTATTCATACCTTCTAACGTCGGGAGACTGCCCTTCCTCTGCCGTTCCTTAGACAACTTCAGAATCTTCAGCTCTTCTAATCTTTTTCCCCAAGTAAATTCCTTCTGCATCTTGCTCGTTTATTTGCTTTCTCTGAACTCAGTCTGTGTAGTCTGCATCTCTCTGGTAATGAGGTGTCTGGAAGTGAATGCAGGATTCACAGGGTGATTATTGTTTTTTTACAATGTGCAGCAGAACATTGCTGGAGGACCCTGATAATGATAAGGACCTCTTTGTGTTGGATGATAAACAAGGAAAGGAATGATGACCTCTTTGTGTCATAACAAAATGCCTGTGTGTTTACTTTGGTCTTTGCTTCCGTAAATCACTGCAACCTTTTGTCTAATTTGTGACACACCTTCACCCCGAGGTCTTATACAGCCTAAATACATGCTGAATTCCTCCCTTCTCCTGAGCAGAGGTTTTCACACGTTTGTTTTCTCATTTCACTTCACTGCGTTCTTCCAAAGTGAATTCTGTATGTTATTTATCCAGTGGTCTTCTCAATAAGGGTGGAATAAAGACCTGTAGTGATGGGGCACAATACTGGAGAATTAGTGTATATAAAGTGTATATTTTTAATATAAAGTGTATATTTTTTCCTAAACTTTTTGTCTAGAAACATGAACTTTTGTCTGGATTATAATGAAAGGTCGCTATTGACATATTACACTCTTACGCCCTAGAAATATAACCTTCCTTTTTTGTTTAGAATTTGTCAGTATTGGTACTTTCTATCTTCATTTAATTTTTATCCTATTTTAAAGGTATGTCAACAGACAAAAATATGCAAAAACACTTTTGTGTGCAGCACAGCTCCATCTCTTACACTGGGTAATTTTTTTTTTCCAAAAGTAAAGACTGTTTATGTGCTTATATCATAAATCCCTTAACATATCTTCCGTGTACTAACTAAATTATACAGAATGTGTTTCTCTTTCTTAAAGAAGCCATAAAGTCTAGTTTCAATTAATCAACTACTGCAGATACTCAAGTTGCATGCTGGGGAAGAGGTAAATATATGTACAGCAGGGAAGGGAGAGAGGATGGGGATCTTGCAGTGAGGATTGTCTTGTACCCATGACCCAGCTTGTGGGTTTGAACAGGGCTGTGACCACTCTGTTTTCATGGTAAGATGGGAAGATGAATCCCGAGCTGCTTCTGTGTTGCATTGCAGGTTGCAGAAGGCTGTGACCACAGATCTGTTCAGTAACCTGTCTGCTGACAGTGACTCAGGAGGGGAGACCTTCCCTGCACCTGGAGCCTACAGCCATATCATAAGATGCTGTTATGAGGGTGGCGTGGATAACTTACTGAGAGGTGTTTTTTTGTAGGATCCTAAGATATTGCAGATTGGAAGGGACCTCAGGAGATCTCCCATCAAACCTGCTAAGACAGGGTCAGCTATGAGGTCAGACCAGGTTACTCAGGGTGTTACCCAGTCAGGTCTTAGTATCTTCAAGGGCGGAGATTACACAACCTCTCTGTGCAACTTGTTCCACTAGTTGACTTGCCTAAGCTGTGCCATTACAGCAGCTCAGAAGGAGAATCTTCTCTCTTTGAAGCAGCCTATACTCTAAAGCCCCAAATGAATAGCTTTCCAGGCTTCAGCCATGACCAACCAACAGGTTTGCAGAACTGTCAGCCTTTGTCTGGGCTTGGGTTTGATGAGTATGAGGAATCATATTGTGCCCTAGATTGTCCCCAAGTCCTCATCTTCAATAATTCCATGTTTTTCCAAGTCCATGGAGCAAACAGCTGAGGCAGAGAGGGCAAAATGTGGTTCTCAGTGTGTGCACAGGTGTGATGGTTGGTGCTGTGATCAGTCATGATGTCCAAGTCCATTCCTCCTGGTGTGCAGGTCCCTGAGAGGCTGGCTTAAAACAGACTTTCTGGTACAATCTTGGACTGTCAGCAAGTGTTACTCAGCTCTTCTAGGAGGTCGCAGCACCTGCTACTTTGGTCCTATCCTATTTTAGAGCTTGTTGATACAGGAGACCTATAAGGGTCCCTTCATTGCTCCAATGATCTCTGCTGGTGATTCAGAAGGGAAACATCATTCCCCTTGGTCAGTACTTAAAATGTTTGTGTGGCATTAGGGGAGCTGCGCTGCAGGGCTGTGCTGTGCCCTCTGTGTGGGTGATTCGGCATGGGGCAGCATTCTCCATGACTCAGCAGCGGCTCCAGGGCCCACTTGAGGACTGGAGGGTTGTCCTCTCTGATCCTACAGCTGTCCCTGTTGGTGTGTTGCTGGAAGGGTTCCCGTTCTTTTTCCTCATTCGTAGTTCCTTGACCACTCTTCATAATGAACGTTCTTCTTGGAGGTGGCCACGTTTCAGGGGTGGGTAAAGCAAGCTCTTCCCTAGCTGCCTAGTTTTCTGCAGGACAAGTTGTCATTAGTGTCCCTGGTACCTCTTCTACCACCTCTGCTTGTGGGGACAGCTGCCTGTTTGGTGCTTCCACTGTGTGTCTGGGGACATGCTTGGAATAATTTCTGACGATTGTCTTTTAATTGCTTGTTCAGCACTCTGCTGTGGAGCACTGTGCCGTGCTCTGATGGCAGGGAGGGCCAGCGGTGCGATGTCAGGGCGAGGCTGCTGTGTTAGTGCGTGGCAAGGGATTGATCCTGGGCCCTGGGGATGTTTGCTTGCTCCTAGGAAGTTTTTGACTTTAATAACATCTCTTGCTGATAAGGAGCAGCAGCATGGAGGGACACAGCAGTGACAGGATGATTTAAACAGCCTTTCTGTGCTGCTTCATCTTCACAGACATCACAAATCAGATTAGCATGGGTCTGAGGAAGGGAAGAGGCAAAGTGAGGGACAGTGTGATGGAGGGAGGGGAGAGGGAATCCATGTTCAGTCTGGTAAGGGGATGGACAGGCTGAGTCTGCTCTCACCCATTTTCCGCCGAGACCTGCTGCTATCCATGGATGGAAACACCTGAGTCTTCCTCCAGTCAGTCTCTCACCCACCCCAGCAGCTCTTTCCGTGCCTTCCCTGTGAATGCCTGTCTGCCCCCATCTGCTGTCTCACTTTTCTCCTCATTGCCAGACACCCCATTCCTACCCACAGGTATTTTATCTTTTTTATGCCAGGCATGTGTCCTTAAATAACCCCTGACCCCACAGACACCTTCGCCGTGCCCTCTGCGTGGATCCTTCCCTGAATGCCCTGGGTCACCTCGTGGTAGATGCCAGCAGCCAACCTGTGCATTTGTCAGTGTAAGGAGCTGCAAGAGCTCTGCATGGGGACATCAGACCCTCCATGCAGTGTTGGTACATGGGAGGCTGCATCTCCTGCCGGGCAGGCATCCTGCTGTGAGTGGCAGTGTGTGACCATCTCCTGTCTTCTCACAGATCTCTCGCAACCTGGGGAAGCTCTACAGCGAAATGATCTTTGTGAACGGCTTTGTGCACTGTGACCCACACCCAGGCAACGTGCTAGTGAAGAAATGTCCAGCCTCTGGCAAGGCCCACATTATCCTCCTGGACCATGGGCTCTACCAGGTATGTAGCTATAGGGACTTCCAGGTCCTTGTGAAGCTCCCTGTGGGCATCAGCCACACGCAGCTGCAGCCTTGCACCCCCTAAGCTCATGTGAATACATTTTTCTTGTTCCTCCCATAACCCTCCAGGGTTATTTTCTGGGGGTGAAATGGAGGATAGGGCACAGCTAGGGAGCGTGAGGCTTTTCCCCTTAGTTCTCTGTCCTCTGTGGACTTCTCGGGGCCCTGTCTCCCTCCCCAGGTGCTGAGTGAGTCATTCCGCATGGACTACTGCCGCCTTTGGCAGGCCCTCATCAAGGCTGATATGAAGAAGGTGCAGAAGTACAGCCGGCGGCTCGGGGCAGGGGATTTGTACCCTCTCTTTGCCTGCATGCTGACCGCCAGATCCTGGGAATCTGTCAACAGGGGCATTGACCGGTCTCCAGTCTCAGCCAGCGAGGTGGGTCCTGTGTCCCCTTCCTCATCGTGTCCCCTTCCTTCTCCTCGCGTTCCTTTCTTTGTTGTAACCACTTCCACTGCTTGATATCACAGCGATGCTGGGCAGCTCCTGGCAGCTCTGTAGTAAATTCCACATTGATAGCTGAGGTAGAAAAAGCCAGGGCTCCTTCTGCAATGTGTTTTATAGTGGCTGAACTTAATTTCACAGTTTCACTTGTCATGGGCTGCTTAAATTTTTTATATAATATTTTAATGGCAAAGTGTTCACCACTTCTGGCAGGGGAAACATTTGTAGATCAGCCTTTTCTTAAAAAACTGTTGAATGCAATTGTGCAGGAAACCATCAAGGAGGATAGGTTAAGGTAGAGGAGACATAAAGGCTTAGTGGGAAGACATGAGAAGGATAATGCATTATCACTATTCATGTAAATGACTATCAGCACTGATACAAACTCCTAAAAACCCTTGGAAATTACCTCCCAATCAGAAACCCTATTAACTTGGAGTCAAGGTTGCTTAACTGCAGATCCTGTCAACTCAATCACTACAAATCTAGGAAATT
Organism: Antrostomus carolinensis; assembly: GCF_000700745.2. NCBI lineage: Eukaryota > Metazoa > Chordata > Aves > Caprimulgiformes > Caprimulgidae > Antrostomus > Antrostomus carolinensis. Next base: position 75,580 of record NW_010301571.1, read on the forward strand.
GCCACTTACATTCTCCACCCTTTCCTATCCGCACATGCTGGGATCCTTCTCAGCACTCCTGACACACACACACTGCCTAAAAAATAGTAGCAGCCCCTGCCAACTGTGTGGTTTTTAGAGATGAGCATATAGTGATGTGATTTCAACCAGTGGACTAGCATCTGTAGGTGGAACCATGTTATATCCTATGGTTTGTTTTTATCTGCATGCATTTGTACTAGAGAGGATGAAATTCATTTAAGTAGTGTTATAATATTGTCCTGTGAAATTCTCTTCTGGAAATTCCTTCGGGTTGGCATTTCATTTTGATGGATGTGGCATAATTTGCTGCATTGGCTTGCCATTATCCGTAGCAATGAGTAGGTCAGCTACCTTGGGTAATGGACTCCCCCACCCAGTAATTTAATTGCTTCCTACCTGAGTTAATTTTCTGCATATCAGAAATAATATAGTGACTGTCTAGCAGATCTGTGCTTGATCTGGTGAGTTCTGGATGTGGTAGCTCCAGAAAAAAATTCAGAGGCACCAGAGAGAATTGACACAAAGCCAGCTTCCAATACTACACGGCCAGCATTGGATCTGAGCTAATAAACAATGTTTATCCTAAACTGGCTCGTGAAGGTTATGGCCGAGGTGTAACTGCAGCTGATGGTGCCTTGTGTGGGCTAATGAACGTTGTCACTGAGTTGAATTGCATGTATGGAGCCAGCTCTGTTGTCTTTGCCTACATGACACAATTAATGCTGAAACTGGATAATCCTGTGGCAGATAATGGGGAGCTGAGCAGATTTGCTGTGGCATTAGGAAATCAGCTGCTGCTTGCCCTTAGTTTAGAGGTGAATTTCAAAGATTGTATCAGCAGCAAGAGCCAAGCGCTGTGTAGGTAGATATCATCAATGCAGAGCTCCACAGAGTGTGCTTGAGGATGTATCAACATGAGAATAGCCTGTGAGACAAGCAAGCAGCCCTCCTGAAACAAAATCTTATCTCTAGTGCTGTGTCCAGTCTGAGGCACTGCATCTCGAGAAAGGTTTGATGAAATTGGGGCAAATCCAGTAGGAAGCTACAAGGACTAGTGGTCAAGCAGATGCAACCCATGAGGTCAGCCTGAGCAAGTTAGGGCAGAAAAAGTCTAGAAAAGTGCGAGTTGAGAAGAGTTGTAGTAGTGATTTTCAAATCTTTTCAATAAAGATTGCTGCAAACAGGATGAGAAGTAATGGATTTAAATTCAGCTAAGGAGGCTGAGGTTAAACACGAGAAAAGCCGGGTCTAATGGCAAGGCAAGTGAAATGCTGGTGTGGATGGTCTGAGGAGGCTTTGAGTCACATCACTGGAGAGTTTTAGGAACAGGCCAGGCAAATGTGTGAGGATTGCCACAGGTGCAGTTGTTCCTGCCTTAAGCCAAGGCCAGGCAGCTGACCGCTCAGGGTGGCTCCTAACCTCATCTCATCTGATTTTATGATGGTGTTTTGCTGCATCTTGCAGCAGCCTCAGCAACTGCAGCCAAGGGGCTTATCTCAGGTCCTGTGGCATAGTTCATTTCTTCCTCTGTGCACAGGCTTCGCCCTTGACAGAAAATGACAGTTCTGATGACAGATCATGTGGTTGTTTTGTGATATGGACAAGCAGCTGGAGCTAAAAATAAGAAGAAAAGAAATAGAAAAGAAAACCTACACGTGGAAAAGAAAGCAGGCTCTGCAGTGGTGCTGGCTAGGATAAGGGATAAGAGATAATCAGGGAGGAATTTTCTGCCAACAAATAGTGGAACAAAATGTTTAACATTTAGGAGAGCTAAGCGCCTTCTTGCTGAAGCTTTGTGTAGTAGGTCAGCGATGGAGGCAGGAGGACACAAAGATTTGTCAGCAGCAAAGCAACCATAGTGGTATGTGAGCTGTGTCCATCTCTGACCATCATGGCCTGCGCACTTGGTCTATTCCTATAAAGGTCTATTCCTTTATAATGTCTGAAGTTCAGAGGGAGTGAGTATGAGATCCCGTATCATGAAATATAGGCCAGCCATCAGCCCTCATTCCAGAGGAGAGAAGGTTTTAGAACTGTTCTTTCCCACAAAGGAGCCTCTCTCCTATAAGAAGTAATTTAGTGCCCTCTGCATGTGTCCTGCTGGATTCTGGAGATTTCAGATGTTCCAGGGACTTCTGTTGGGATTTGCTGATTCATGTCACGGCCTCTGTAGGAAGAGGTAGGTACACAGTATGCGTATGGGATCAACTCCACACCACACTGTGGTACATTTACTGGGATGGTGTGGGAACTATCAGGTCTAAAAAGAAGCAGAAGAGTGGGGGCTTTCTGTCTTGCATGCTTTGGTGGCTCATGTTTGGAGGAAGCCCATCTTGAGTGGTTCAGGTTGTAACCCATCAGTTCTCACTGGGATCTTTCTGTGGGCAGTGTATTTGTTGGAAGCTGGGGAACCAAGGAACATGAAGGATCACCCTGTGTCTGCCTTGGTCTTAAAAAAAAATGCTACTGGCTGCTGCCAGACAAGATATGGTTGTAGATGCCAGGCTTTGATCTTTTGGGTTAGCATGACAGTTAACTGCATAATGCTTTCTCACCTGTGCTGAGTTATGTTGAGAACATAGGACTAAAGTAGGCCTTGGAAACAGCTTCATCAGTGTAGCATAAACTTATCAGTAGCATGGGACAGCAAGACAAGGAGCAGCCTGGTTGTCCTTGCAGCATGCCTACACCTTCCTGAGCAGTCCTGTGCTGCCTGCAGCTCTGCCAGCTCTGGGGCTGGTGAGGTGAGACTCAGTCAGAAGGCTGTGAGGGCAGTAATGAGACATGGTTGCTGTGGGCTGCCTGAGGCCAAGAACTGAGACAGCAGTGAGTGCGCTGTTCTCCTGAGAGGTTGTTAATCTTGCCAGTGAGGGGACAGGGCCTTATCTCACTGAGCGGCAGTGGGTTATGGCAAACGTGATCTGTGACTGTGCTGTGAGTGCTTGGGACAGCCAGGTAGCTGCAGGAAAGCAGGACAAAGAGCTCTTTAGCTTCTGGCCTAGAGTCATGGTCTCGTGCACTCTTAGCTTCTCTCTCCTTTCTCTCTGACATGACCTGGCTGGCTGCAGGATGTGGAGATCCGGTCCAATGCTGCTGCTTACCTACCCCAGATCACCCAGCTCCTCAACAATGTCCCCCGCCAGATGCTGCTGCTGCTGAAGACCAATGACTTGTTAAGGGGGATTGAGTCAGCCCTGCACACGCGGGCCAGTGCCAGCTCCTTCCTCAACATGTCTCGCTGCTGCATCAGAGCCGTTTCCACGTGAGTCTCTTCTCCAGGCACCAGAGGCCAGACATGGAGCAACAGGGGCTGGCTGTCCCTGGGGGCTAGGAGCCAGGGGGGATCCCAGGGCCAGCAGGCCAGTCAGGGCCCAGTCCCACAGTAGCTGAGCAAGGTGAGCAGGACAAACCCTGAGGTGGTGGTGAAGTCCAATCAAAAGTCCATGTCGTAATGCAACATCATGGTGACAGGGCAGGTCCAAGATCAAACCAGAAAGTCAATCTGTAGATCAGGTCCAGTGGTTGTCAGGTAGGTCCATGGTGACAAGACAGGGCTGAAGTCAGGTCAGGATGTGTGGAGAATTGCTTTTCCTGGAATCAGTGTGTCAGGATTACTGGACTCTTACAAATGTGCTACCAGGAAAGGCTTTAGGGCTGTGCATCTGTCTCTGTTAGCTGAAGTGAAGCTGGGCATAGAAGCAGGGGATGCCATGGCCCAGGGTCACTGTGTGCAGTGAGGAGAGAACCAGGTGCACAAGGGAGCAGGCTGTCTCTTCTGCCAGATTCATGTTAGGAAGGCAGTCCCCAGCTCCTCAGGAACATTACTTGGAGATAATCCCTACTCCCAGGGGTCCCCACTGCTGGTGGTTCTCCACATGTGGGATGTTTCCCTGCCCTGGGGAGAGCCAGTTGTACTGAAGATGTAGGACAAGCCTCCTTCCCGCAGAATGCAGCATCTAATGCAGCTGTTTCTCTCATTCTAGGTACCAGAGGAGCAAGAGTCACTCGCTTTACAGGAGGGTCCAGATCTCACTCACGGAAGCCCTGAGCCTGTGGCAGATCAACTTGTGTGAATTCTTCCTGTGGCTGAAGGGGTCCCATCTGGGGAACTGGGTCATTGCTCTGCTGAGCCGGATGCACCATTCCACATACTGACATGAACTGGTGGGAGAGGCCTGGGTGCTCCCTCCCTCCCTTCTGTTCTCCGTGGCACATTTGCCTTTCTGACTGCTTCCATCTTCTGTGGGCTATTTTTGGGTCTTGTTCCATGTTACATGCTGCACTGTCCTTATCTGTTCCAGCAATAGCTTTCTCTGTTGCACCAAGAGGTGGAGTTTGTACTGGAGCTCTGCTGTTCCATGGTTTAGGAAAACGAGGTGCAGGATACTGGGCGTCAGGAAAGGCAGAGGAAATTCCACTCAGATTCTAGTGGGACTGCACTGGAAGCAAAAGCCTTTCCTTGGCTCTTTCTTAAACAATCTTACAGAACTTAAGAGAATCCCAACCCTACCTAGAATGCCCCAAAACATTTCTCAGACCCTCAGAATGAGGTGGTAAGTCCCTTTAAAATTCACTAAGGTTTATATTAGTTTTTGCAACCTCTGTAGTCTGATTTCTGTTCAGGTGTGCAGAGAGTTTCTCAAAGGAGTGAGACCTTGTGGAGAGCTGGCACTAGGGCTTCCTCTCCTAGCACCAGGTAAAGGAATCTGGCTCTTGGAGGTTCATCTCGAGTCCTGTTAGCAAGTGCCTCTGTGTTTTTGGACTTCTCCTGGCCTGTTTCCTTGCAGGTGAAATGGGGGAAGGGGTCAGTGGTCCTGCCTCTTTTTGGAAATTCAGAGAAGGCAGGAGGAATGACAACTCAGGGCTCTGAAACTGCTGATAATGTATGTGTACTGTACAGTACTGCCACACAGCAAAATAAATGTGTTGTATCAAAGACCTGTGGGGCAGGGATGCCTGGCTGTGCACTCAATGTGATGTTTGGGCCTCCAACCTCAGTGCTGTTTCCATTTCTCCACTGAGTGAGTGATGCCATGCAGCACTGTTAACTCCTTGCAAGCCAAGTGAAGTGGCTTCTTGGTCTTTCCTCTTCCCAAGAGGTTTGTTCTACATCTGGGTCTGCTGGTGCTGTGTCAGATGTGTGTTGGGATGGAGAAGCATGTGTCATTATGCTGGGAAGACACACCACTCCTTGCTGCTCAGATCCACGCTGAGCCTGCCTCCTCCTTGCCTGTGGGAGTGTGCTGCAGCACATCTCTGAGACGTCACCATCCCCGTGCTATACACTGAGCATTTCACCTCATCACTGCCTGTGGTGTTTCACTGCTCCTGCCTCAGACGAAAACCCACCACTTGCTGGGTGGTGCAAGTGACAGGTCTGATGTCTCTGACTCTGCAGCTGTGGGACAGCGACCAGCAAGTCTCACCCAGAGGCTTCCCTTCTGTGAGATGTATTTGGGATCCTGGGAGATGTCCCTGCTGCTTGTGAGAATTCCTGTAGCCAGGAAGGGTGGATGGAGGTGACCACTCAGATCATTTCAGCTTTCATAAACTCTCTTGGTGAAAGGGGACATGAAGGACAGGATGGGAACATCCCTCTACTGCCAGCTATCTTGCTAAGCTGAGTGTTGTTACTCAGGCACCGGACTGTGCCTGAGAGCAAGCCACAAGAAGACCATGCACTCTCCCAGTTTGCGTGCAGTTTCCCAGCTTGCATGGGTATGAGACCCCACCTTGCAGTGAGTCTGTTTGCATGGGAAGGGAAGCTGGGGGCAGAGGATGGGTGAGTGCATCAGTCCCTGAGGAACCAATTCTCTTGCTGGCTGCGTGGGAGAGGGAAGGAATGTGATACAGAGAAGGTACCTGGCTGCAGGTGTGCTTGGGCACGATGAGTTAGTGACTGTGGACGTGTGGCTTATGAGAGCAACTGCACATGTGCAGAGTGTAGGCACGGCTGGGTGGCTCAGGACTGTCAAGAAGTGGTGTGTGGTTGGCATAGTTGTGGATGAGGAATTGCTGAATGTGGGTTGTTGGTCTCCTGTGCAATTGCCTGACCTGATGTTAGCTCTCTGAGCCCTTCCTACTGTGGGGGCAGCAGCAGGAGTGATGTGCTCTCCTGTCTTTGCTAAGAGCAAAAAAAGAAGCCACGGTGAGACTGAATGTCCTCACAAAGCTCATCCCCAACGTGTGCAATGACAGGTCAGAGATTCCCCTGACTTCTGGGTTGTTTGATGGTGTCAGGGAATGGAGTGGTGGTAGTTGCAGTGATGAGTCTCCTGAGTTGACAAGGAGTCATAGGGGCCCTGGAGTATTGGTCCTGCAGCCTGTACCTGGGTAATCTTTGCTCTTGGGAGCAGTTTGGCTGAATGAGTGCCTCGCTTAGGCACTTAAAGCTTGTAGGCTGGCCAGCGTGGGTGGGCCTGTCTTGTTCTCCTCACAAGTAGAGCTCCTTGCAGAAAATTGGCCTGGTGCACCCAGTAAAGTCCAGGAGGCCCTCTAGGAGTGGTCACTGACTTCACATCCTCATCTTCTAGCTGCCCCTGCAAATGCCTTTGCCTGTCCATGTCTGGGTATACTGACCAGAGTGCTGTCTGGGTCTCACTAACATCTGTGCATGAAAGCTCATCTTACAGTGAGACCCTGGTCATATCCCTCATTTCCAGAAGATCCCGTGTTGTGGAGAGGCTCCCCACTGCTGGATTTTGCATTGACTATTGAGCCCCCAGCCCACTCTCAGCCACACTTGTTCTTTTCACCCCTCCAAAATCCCACCATACACCTGCTAGTCCTGCTGCCTGAGGAAGGTTCTGTCTCTAAAAGTGGCAGGGAACCAGCAGCCCCTCAGACTGCCATTTTTGGCAGCATGCAGCCGGCAGAGAGTGGGGTGTATTTGGAAGAGATTTGTCTATTGTCATTAGTCTCTGCCGGAAGGCTGCGTGCCTCCATGCTAGCAGTGGGACTCCTCTGTCAGTTGTGCTCAGCTCTCACCCTTCCCACAGTCAATCAATGAGGGTTTGCCTGAGGAAAGAACAAGCAAACATCCAGAGTTTGACCCTTTAACATTCCTGCCTTGTCTTTTTGCTGAAAGATCTCAAAGGTGAACGTGTTAAAAGGGTTTTGAACAGACCCTTTCTCATCCCAATTTGTGGTTGTCAAACATGGGTAACCTGGATCAGTTCTGTGCACTTGGCCTCTTCTTCCAACCTGCATTTATTGGTGTTTTCACCACCAGGAAACAGCCTTTGCAGCTCTGCTTGCAGGCAGCACACGGGCTGCTGTCTGCCCGGCTTCAGCTGCGAGTGAACTGAAGTTTGGTGCAGGAACAAAACGTTGGCCTTGCTGCAGACTCCTGAGCCCACTGGCTCTTTCTCAGGACTGACAAGTGAGGGGTAAGAGCTGGGGCCAGAGGTGCAAAACTGATGGGCAACTTTCAGCTCCTGTAATATGAAATACTACGTTGTAGCCTCATAGCATCTCCCATCCTAAATGCTCTCGGAAGTGTTGGGGAGCCAGCAGTCATTTCATCTAGTATTTAAATGTACCATCATTAGGGTGGCTGGTGGTGGAAAATGGGGCAGTCAGGGTAAACGATGCTGCCATGCAAAACTGCAAGAATTTAGGGTATGAAGTGAGCATGCTTTTTCATATCCAACTGAAGAAACAGCCAGAGAGAGCACTAGTCCAGACTAACCACCATAGCCTTTACCTAGCACACCCAGTGAACTTTAATGATGACAAGTGGGTGGCTTATAGCTTTGCAGATCAAGGCTGCATGGTGCCCTCTGCCATCTCGCAGGGGCGTATGAACCTCGCGCAGTTGCAGTGTAGAAGCTTTCCAAATGAATCACTCCCTGCTTCCCGTAGCAAATGAACCATGACTGGCACGCAGCCTGGCCAGCACCAAAGTCATTCCCCCCATGAATGACTCCCCCTGGGGCTGCCTTCCAATGCGTCGCTTGGCAGGGCTCTTCCTCCTCCAGCACTGCGTATCTCCATGTCCCTCCAGCACCATTCTCCCCCCGGGTACCCAGAGTCCTAAGGGGTGTGGGCAGAATGGGGGGTCCTGGAGCATGCCAGGAGCCATCACCCATGGTGGGCTGTTACAGGACACCCAGCATTCAGGTGGGAGCAGAGAGGGCAGCCAGTGCCTTCCGCCTTCATCCCCTGACAACTGAATGGCTGGAAAGGAGGGACAGACATCTCTTCCTCCTTGGCTCCTCTAGAAGCAAGAGGCTGGGGCTGGCTCCTGCCCCTGCAGCCTGAGCTCTGGCCATCCCCATCTCACCCAGGGAATGTGCTTGTCCTTGGGTGATGGCCAGAAGTCTGTATTGCAGTTTTCAAATGGCACAGGGCGAACAAACAGCACTGAGATAAGGGAGGTGCAGGCTGGGGCTGTCCCTGTACTGGGATGGGGGAATTTGCTGGCGCTGCTGAGCTGGGAGGTGGGAGGAATATTTCAGAGGCTCCCAGCCCTCGGGGTAAATCCTGCTGCCATCTCTCCATGCTTCCCAGGGAATGGAAGGGAAGGAAAGGGAAGGAAAAAGGAAAGGAAAAGGGGAAGGGGGAGGAGAAGGGAAGGGTGCAGTGAGGAGAGAACCGGGTGCAGGTGCCCTCCTGAGAAGAGGCAGTGTGCAACTTCCTAGGGTCCTGCTTTGGCTACCTCAAGCTTTAAACAGGCTTTAAACCAGGAGTAAATTCTACTTATATCCAGCCAAAGGCTTCCTGAGCAGGCTGGAGGGATGCTAAGTGACCTCTGTGTGATGGCCAGAGGTCACTCAGGCCCCATAGAGACAGCACTAGTGTTTCCCCAGTTGAGGATGTTCAGCACACAGGGTAGCGGGGGCTGCGCCCGGCCGAGAGATCTTCCCCGTACCAGGTCGGAGAGCTGTTCCCACTCCTCTGCAGGGCAGTGATCTGCATCTGTCCCCCGCAGGGGTCGTTTCCTGAGGGAGCCCTGGGCAGGACGTGACTGTTGACTTACCCTGTGCAGCTCAAGGTCACCTTGTCAAAGGGTGATGGCCTTTCTTGGTTGGCCTGTGTGACCCAGAGAGCACCGCTGTGCTTGCCATCCTCTGTGGCACTCCAGATCAGCCACTGTGTCAGATCACTGGCTGCTCTTTGCACAGCTTCCCTCTTCAGCTTCTTGCTGTAACCCAGGAACTTTGATTTCTGGTGGTTTAGTAAAAACCGTTGACCAGGCTGCACGAGCAGTGGGGAGTAGGGAGGAGCTTTTAATTTTACTATTATTTTATTTTATTTTGTTTCGTTTTATTTTATTATTTGATTTTATTTTACTTTATTTTCTTTTACTTTTAATTTGATTCAGATTCTTTTTTGTTGAAGTTACTTTTCCCTCCTCTGATACATATGAGCATAGTTAACACTCGTAAAGCCTCTTTCTGTAACTGGAGCACTGCAAAGAAGGGAAAAAGCCTTTGGTCTGACCTAGCAGGACATGTCTGCCTGTAAATTGCGTGTTAGCTGCTGGTGGTTTGCAGGCCTGCAGCTCAGCATGGCTGTAAGCGGGCAGGCGAGTGTCTCTGCAGGGTGGCTGCCCCGTGAGTCCCTGCTCTCCTCTCAGCCCACAGCCCAACAGTGCTTCTAACTTTAATAAAGCAAAGATGAAAGAGATTACTAAGTGGTATCTAATAAACAAAGTGACATGCATGAAGTCTGGTAATATCATATTGCTCTTAAAGAAAATATGAAAAATAGTAATCATGGCCATTGTTATTACTATCTTGTTCTTCGCCATGGCTAAACTATCCATCATGCTGATAAGGCTGAAAGGAAAACAGCAATCTAAGATGCATATATCACAGGGCAGCCAGTCCCGCAGCCACCCGCACTGAACCCTGTCTGCACTGGGGCTGTGGTTGCTCCTCTGCACCGTCAGATAAATGGGATCAGGGTGAGCCTGTTGGCACAGCCACTGGGAACAGAAGGTCAGCACAGAAATAGCTGTTCTGCAGCAGTCAGTGTGGAGACCTGAGCAATGAGGTGATGTGGGCTGGGGATTTACTCTGGGGTATCAGCACAGCTAAAACGCATTGATATGAGCTGGACTGAGCCCCAGAGGAAGACAGAGGGAAGAAAGCAGATTGATGTCATGTGGGAAGTCAGCCAGAAGTGTGGAACCACTGCTCACTTTGCCCAGCAGGCTGAACAGGCAGTTTTATAGAAGAGTCTCGTCCTGCAGAAATTATACTTGGCTCTTTGATGGGGTGCCCAGAGAATGAGAGTTACTGAAGCCAGGGAACGGGACAGGGAGCTGCGCAGGCTGTGCAAGGTCACCCTCACAGCCCTCGCTGGCCAAGGACCATTCCCTGCAGTTTGCTCTTCAGTCCTTATCCCGCCTGGGTTACACAGTTCACCCAACTCCTTTATTTTGGAGACTGCTCCATGGTCTTACTCTTGGGAACTCCATACCGGGTCTTCTCCCCATGGTTTCCTTTGGTCACTACATTTGCACTCTCTGCCAAGCAGTTGCCAGACAAGAGATGGACCCTGGAGGAGCCTCCACAGGAGGGGTGGGGGCTGAAAAGCTGCTCAGGTGCTCCTGTGCCATGTGCCCTGTCCCTGGCAGCACCTGAATTTTGCTATGGGAGCCTGTGCTCCTACAGCCCCTCTCCCAGAACCTCACACTGAGGGTGGGCTGGGGAGTCCCACCCAGATGATGTGGGTGGCTCCGGGTGCACTGCGAAAGCTATCTCCACAGCCTGTCTTCTGCTGGGAGTAGGGAAGGATTATTTATTTGCCATATTGTGCTACCAGGGGAAAAAACCATGACTACACATGTAGCAAGCAGGCGGCAGAGCACAGCGCTGGCTGTTATTGGCAGTTACCCCCTTCACTCGCTTAGGGGACTGCGGACGTTGAAGCACGGCTGCTGAAATGAAATGTTGTTAAACCTGGGACATAAATCATGGGCAAGGCACAGAGCTCTGCGCGAAGGCTGCCCCTGGGGTTTAGCTCAGCCTCGTCGTGCCGGCACTGTAGCAGGGATGGTCTTCTGCTCTGCGTCCCGGGTGGCCCTGTGCAAACGCATCCTGCAGCAGCGACAGCAGAGCCCACCAAGGGGCTCTCTGCCTCTTTACCTTCCCTGCCTCTTTCACCCTGGGCTGGGCTCCCCTGCTGCCCTGCCAAGCTCCGGCTCTGGCTGTTGGGGGAGGTTTCAGGAGGAGATGGGGCACCGCCTGGGAGAGAGGTGTCTTGGACTGCAGTGGCACGTGTTGATAAAGCACGAGGAAAATGCAAAGAAAGGCCTCAGAAGCAGCCCAAAGCTCACTGCTGTGTTGGGGTGCCCCTCAGGCGCTGGCACAATGGTGCTGTGTGATGCTTGCCAGGCTGCCCAGCTTTACCACTGTCTCCGGGGCTGCTGGTCTGTTCCAATCTGATGTCGGGACATTTAAATGTCCCGATCTGATGTCGGGGAAGGTTTCGATATGATCCAAAGAGCAAGATTAAGACACAAACGAGGTCAAATGCCGCACTCCCAGAACACCTTTTATTACAAATGAGGGAATGAAAGATGGAAATCAAGCAAGGAGTCGGGATAGGGCAGCAAGAATAGTCACCACCATGGGTCCAGCGGCGAGGTGACGGTGAGGGGTGGGCAAGGAGGTCTCAGTTGCTCGTTCCAGTGGTGATGCGGCGTGGCGACGTGCGGTGCGGTGCGGTGGTGCGGGTGAGGAGGTCTCAGTTGCTTGTTCCAGTGGTGATAAGACGCAGTGCGGTCAGGCGGTCGTCCTCCCTGTCTCTCTCCCTCCTTTTCTCCCCCCTTAAATACCTCTTCGAGGGCTGTAGTTTCCATAGCGATGGCACGTCTCTTCGTGCCCCCCAGCACTTGGGGCAGGGACATGTCTGGGCAGAACACCCCCGCGGGCAGGACGCCTTCAAACATCGGGGTTTCCAGAACCCGGTGGTCTCGTGACCGTCCTTGCAAGCAATCTTTGAGACAAGTCTATAGTGCAGTTCCTCACACGGTCACAAAAAGTAAGCGTACATGACAAAGGCCAGACGCTGGGGCTATCCCTGGCCAGCTCAGGCCAGGTTGGTTGCTCACACTCCCCAGCCCTTGCGTGCCCCTCTGGCCCCATTTCTTGTCTTGCTCCCATTCTGATAAGCTCCCCGCAGGCCGGCAGAGCCACAGCTGCAGCAGACACTGGGATCTCGGTGCCGTCTGAGCACCCCGGGCCCCTCACGGGTACCTGCTGGGATGGGGAGCACCGTGACCCGCCGGAGCTGGCCCCACAACGGGTAGGTCCCCATCAGCTGCCACTGGCCAGCTCAGGCCATGCTCTTCTGCCCCATACAGCAGGTTTTGGGCACTGGCCGCCCCCAGGAGCACCCAGCTGGTCCCCCTCAGACAGCCACAAAGGCAATTACCTCGCCGCCAAGCACAATGAGCCCCGCCAAGCTCCCTGGGTTGGCTGCAGAGCCACTTACCTGAAATTAGCTGTGGCCAGCGCGTCGCCGAGGTGAATGTGGTTGCGATTATGAATGCACTTCTTGTTTGTCTTTTCAGTGCCGAAATCCTGTCAGTGAGGAGAAGCGATAATAACATGCTATTAAGTTCTTTCTGGATAATGTAATTCAGGAGTCAGGAGGCAGTTTGGTCATTTATGCCTTTGAAAGGCTCAGAATAATTTTCAGTGTCATTATCTTCCATTTTAAAGAGCCCGTTTCAAACATCAATACCGAGAGCCCCTCTCCTCACCGCCTCCCCCTTGCTTGTGTGGTTTTCTCACACCTTTTGTTCCCATTTTCTCTGAGTTTTCCAGGATTTGGGGTTTGTTTCCAGTCATTCACACACCCTGCAACACACACGGCGCCAGCCCTTTCTTGTGCCCTTTCTCTTTTTAGAGCGGGTTTGGGACCTTGCTGCTGTTTTATTCAGCACCTCGAAGCTGTGGTTGGTGACACATCTGCTTGTGAGGCTGGGGAGCGCCGCTCGGGCCTCGGCAGTGGTGAGAGGAGGGTGGGTGTGATGTGGGTTCGGGTCTGGAGGGAAGGAGCAGGACCGCGGGGGTCTGTGGCAGTGTGTGTCCCCCCAGGGGCCCGCTGGCAGGTGGGGAGAGCCACCTCGAGAGCCCAGCCCCCCGGGAACAGGGCTGCGTGGAGGCACTGCGGGTGCCAGAGGTTTCGGTTGCGTTGCGATGCCCCAGGAGCGAGCTGTGCTGCCCAGGCATGGCACAGACGTGGTGCTGGGGAGCCCCTGCAGCCTGGCCACCGCGGCACAAGCAGCCACCCGCCTCCGGACCACCGCTCCCTCCATCTCTCCAGGCATGGCCGCAGCCGATGGGTTATATGAAGAGCCTGATGCATCATTATGCTCTTTGTTCGTGCTTTTGTTAAGTGTGTGCTTCAGTGTAAGCGGTTAATGGATATTTTTGCCCTGAAGTAGCCCCCAAGATAGGGAGCAGAGAGGCTTCTTAGCAGATGCAACTTCAACATCAGCTTACACAGCAGGCATGAGAACAGACAGATGTCTCCGAGTGAATGCAGCAAAAATTGTTATCCAAAACTGGGGCAGGAAAACAATCCAGGCCCTCTCCTGCATGCACAGAGCACGGCTGAAGAGGAAAATTTTATTCATTAAGTTAATTGGCAACAACCCCTGAAATGTCAGCCTTGGCCTTAAGTTTGTTTCTAGGCTTGGAAAGCATCCTAGCTGTTCTGTTTTTAAAAGAGGACGGTATGTGGTTACCTCAATTTTTTATGTGCCGGCACTGCCAATGTTTCAGTGCAAATAGGAGGGATAATGCCCTTCCATTTGCTGCCTTCTTCCTTCAGAGTGGGAAATGGGATCTCCCAAGCAGCGTACAGAGAATCCACAGGGAGCAGGCACGAGTTGCATCCATCATTAAGCCTGGTTCATGTTGTTTGTCAGCTTCTGAAGGGACTGGTGGGCACTCATGTGCCAGCGATGGAGTCAGGCTATGACCTTTGCAGAGAGGGTGTGGGAAGACTTGCACAGAGAGCAAGCTCATTGGCCTCACTCTGCCCAGAGGATGTGAGGAGCATTAGCAGCACAGTGTGGCTTCATTACGGAGCTGGCCCAGTGTCGTTAGCATAGAGGATACAGTCTCCTTGGGACAGGTGTAAAGAGGGATGAGGATGCTCTTTCCTTCGTGAGAGATGGAGAGACCTTCTAAACACTTCTGGTAGTCCTGGATATTAACACACAGTTCAGCACTGGCCAATGATGCCAGGAAGGGAATCCACACAATAGCAGACTGGGTGCAACAGATGCATCTGCTCCCAGCCAGCCGTGCCCCCCGTCTGCGCAGGGGCCATGGGAACAGAGACCCGCCACTGATGCAGCCGTGATGGGCTGTGCCTGCCTCCATCGCCTGCTGATGCCCAGCTCCGTGTCCAGCCACAAGTGCCCTTCTGAGCATGGAGGTGGATTAAATGTGTTTCCTGTGGCCTAGGGTATTTACATGGTTTCTCCCATGAAGGTTTTCTGGTGCTTGGTATTTTAGCTCATACTGCAGTCTCTGCCACAGTGGGGATACTCAGAGAGTCCTCTCTGCTCTATCCACCTAGCTGTTTTCATTAAATCTAAAGGACTTTCATTATCTCTGCCATCTCTGTATCTCTCTCTTGGTTTAAACTGGAGAAGGATTTGAATAAATGCCTGTCAGTAGAGAACTGGTAGAGGGTCAGAGAGCCCAGTCCCTCCTCTCAGAGCAGCTTGATGGGATGAGCTGTCTGCCCTTAAAAACCTGACTAACACAGGAAACATAAAAGAAAGAAGGGGAAGAAAAGACAGTGAAAAGCAGAGGAAACTGGACTTCTTCAATCAGTTGTTTTATCAGCCACATCTCCATTCACTTCACCAGCAGCTTGGCCAGCTTAGTCCCACTCCCAACAAGGAGCCTTCATCTTGCTGTTTGGCCTCTTTCCTCACATATTTGTCCCTCTTGCAACCAGTTTCTCAGCTGATTTTTCCCCAGTTTCTGCTGCACTGACAGCCCATGTGCTATCACCTCATGGCACAGCTGGCCGGTGCTAGGGGCACAGCAAACGGGGCACAGGGAGGGACTGCCAACTGGCACAGGGCACGCAGCTTCCCTTCGGGCTGTGCTTTAGCCACGAGGCAGATGTTGCCCTGTCTCAGCTGCATGAAGCTGGTAGGGCCGTGCTCAGCTGCCCAGAGCAGACTGCATGGTGCATCCACATGCCGAGTCATTTCCCTCTTGCTTTTCTTGCTGGACCCTGCCTTCAAACCCACTCTGCAGTGATGTTTCTGTCACTGGTGGTTTACCTCTCCAAGGCATCTTCGCAGGCTGAAGGAGGCCTGGCTGTGGTTTGGGCCATAGCGTAAAGATGTCGATGTTACTTATTGATGCTCCTTATTGCAGGCGGATGTTAAGTGCATTTTAGATCATTCCAAAGAATCAGTAGTTTGATCTTAAATAGTGGCGCAACTCAGCTCGGCCTGGGTGGGTGGCTGGGACAGACACAGTAGTCAGTCTGGGAGTGCCTTGGCAGGGCTGTGTGGAGAGCCAGGTCTGCAGTGGCATCAGAGGAGGTGTCATCCCAGACTTCATGAGAAGGTGGCCTGGGGTCTGTGTGCAGCAGGGCTGTTAGCAGGGAAAAGAAGATGCTGTGGTAACCACGGCAGGCTGAAGCCTGTCAGCTGGTCTGCAGGAGCACTGCAAGAACAGGGTTCAGGGCACCCTGTGTGCTCACAGCATGTGGGCTCAGCGTGGGCACGATGTTCAGCTCCGGTTCACTTTCTCATTTGCTTCAGGTAATAACACTGTGCAGGGTGCATAAGGCATCTGAAAACCCTACCTGGCTCTTGGTAGGGAGAGTTCCCCCTTCTGATTTAAAGGGAGGTCTCTGCAGTGTGAGAGCAGGTAAGACGTCTCCTGGTGGCTAATTCATTCCTGTGCTCTTCTTCCAGCCATCTCCTGAGATCTGAGGCTGTGGAGCTGCTCATATGAGTGTGCATATGTGTGCTCATGTTGATGTGTGCCTGTGCTGGCTGGAACACTAAACTCCAGTCCATGCTGGTTTTGTTCCCAGTGCACTGCATTCTCCATGCTCTACCAGCCATGCAGCAGAGACCTTCCAGCACAAGTGCCAAAGGACTGCGTCAGACCCCTGGGTGGCAGCTGGCCATTTGGTTGATGGATTATCCACTCCAAACATGAGATAGTAATCTTTAGAAAAACAGACCCAGAAAAAGTGGCAGAGTTAATCGCTTTGAGCATGGACAGCAGTTGGAGAGAGAGACAGTGGGCAACTCTAAGAGAGAGCAGCATGGTTTGGAGGGGAAGAGGAAGCAACAGGTAAAATAAAAGCACAGAGCAAAAAGTCAAGGGGAATTTAACTTACAAAGGCAGCTCTATGTTGCTACAGTATTCACAGAAAGATATTTTTGAACTCCA
Source organism: Antrostomus carolinensis (assembly GCF_000700745.2). Taxonomy (NCBI): domain Eukaryota; kingdom Metazoa; phylum Chordata; class Aves; order Caprimulgiformes; family Caprimulgidae; genus Antrostomus; species Antrostomus carolinensis. The sequence continues at coordinate 92,004 of NW_010301571.1, forward strand.
CGGTACATTACTCCAGGGAAGCCATTCTGGGCTTCACACCAAACCAACTGCATGTTGAGCACAGGGTTTTGTCACTTTTCTCTACAACTGCAACTGGGTCAATAAGTATATTAGCCACTGTTATAAAATCTTAACGGGTTATCTCTAGGCTCCTACCAGCCTACAGAGTATCTCTCTTTCCATACAAGTGCTTTAATATATATGGATTAAAAGTGTTACAAGCGCTGAGTATTAATGCCTCGCTTAAGAAATGTGTAACTAGTGTCAAGAGACAGGATATGTTTGTATTGTTAAGGCAAGTGCCAATGGGTGATCCCACTACACATTGTCTTTCAAGTTATTTTTCTTATGTTTGGCCATGGAAGGATGTGATGTGTCATGGGGTTTTTGCAAGTTTTGGGGCAGAGCCAGGAGCCCTAAAGAGAGAGCCTTGTAAGCACCACTGTTCTCCTTTGGTCTTTTATTAATGTCAGTTCAAGGGGAAATCCACACTGGTCCTGGGCTGAAGTCCCCAAGAGACCCCTTGCAGGCTCTTCACCACCACTGCTCCAGGGCTGCATGTATAGTGAAAATGTGTAGAATATTCCCAGGCTCAAATCTCCTAGTTCTCCTTTGCTGTCAGGACAAACCACATGCCCTGAACATCTGGCATTAGACAGACTGAAGGGCAATGGTGATATCTAAGTAGAAAAAAAATCCTTAAAATAATAACACTAGTCATAATTTAAAGCTACCATTTCTGACATTAAACTGGAATCTTAATGGCCAGTTTAGACCAGTGCTCTATCTAATCCAGAAGTAGTTCATCCTGGCTGTCCCAGAGAGAGGTGGAAAAGCCACACAAATGGACAATACTTATGACTGGCCAACTGGAGAAGTTTCTTCCTATTCCATACTTCTGTTTACAGTAGGTCTAAATTTTTAACAAGAAAGTTTGTCTCTTCTTTTAACATATATAAATACATTTATATGTATGTATTTACATATAATGCAACTGTGCCTGTTTTCAATAATTACTGAGTACCTTGAAACCTTTATCTTTATAACCAGTGCAGGGCACAGTGACTAACCAATTGACTATGTCTGTCTGGGCCCAGCCTTTTCTTGTGACACAGAAGTGGCAAAGACTGAGTCACAGTGGTCACTGGGGTGTCTTGTCCAGGATCTCCTGGTCATATGAGTCACCTGACTCTGTCATATCACCAGATCATCTTGGCCCTTTCAGTTATGTGGGCTGGAGTTGAATCACCAAGACCACATGAGGCATCTCAGTTTCCAAGATCAGTTCAGTTGCTCCAGTAAACTGCAGATAAACTCCAAAGATGGCCTTTAAAAATACAGTAAAAGTATTCTCCATCTTTAATATTTAATCAGAGCAATTAGTGTTTGGTTTTGTTTTCTTCCACTCAAACTGATGCTGCCTGTTACCTTTGCATCAGTTGTGCTATAAGGTAAGCTAGGCCTGGAGAACCTCTCCTGTCCTGTCCCATGCGCTCGCCTGGGTTTTGGGCTGTAGAGAGGACTGTTAGGAAGGCAGAGACAAGACATTGCTGGTCACTATGGAAGAAGGAATAGCTTGATGAGAGGAACTGCTGGCTGTCATGGGTTTTGGAGAAGGAGTCAGGAACAAGGTTTGCAATGGTTTTGGCTGAAGAATTTGGAGGGGGCAAAGTGGAGGGCCTTGAGGTGGAGATAAATGGACAGGAGGTGAAGGTGGAGGACTCTTCCATGGTACAAAGTCTCAGACTTTATATGTGGGGTGAAGAGAGGCTGGATCCTCCTGTTGATTGCCACTGTCTGGTGGGTCTGCAGTGCTGGGGGAACCTGGAGGCTGTCGAGGGGCAGGGTCTCATGGGGACATCTGTGGTCCCAAGCGGAAAGAAGACAAGAAAACTCTTGATATGATTCAGAGAGCAGCCTTGCAGATAAACCATAAGCCCACCCTGCAGGACATCTGGGAGAAGTGTGACAGCACCTGATCTGCATTTCTGCCTTGGGAGACCCCAGCCCTGTGCTTACCATGTAGTATTGACTGCACGCTCTTTCGTAAACAACATACTTTGCAGTTTTTCTCTGCTAGTGAAATCATGACAGTGCCCATTGCTTGAGAAGGACAATTTTTAATAGGTAAAATACAATGGAAAAAGACTATCCTGGTTCTGAGATACTGTTAAAGGGACTTAAAACTCCCAACCACAGCAGTCTCTGGGGCACAACATGACTCATTGTCTTTGGCTGGTGTCTTTGGTGACATTGCTAGTGACTGAAGTGACTAGTCCCAAGCTTAGGTCTTGATTTACAGCAAGGGCTGGTATATTAATACCAGCAATATTTATCTTTTGCCATTGCCAGGATGCAGTACAGATTGGTGAAGAGTGACCATACCTCTTCCTGCTGGGGACTGAGGGGAGGACATACATGGGGGCTGCTAGAAGCTGTCCTGCTGTTACAGATGGGACAAAACGGGAGGCCAGCCAGCTTCCACTCACAATAATCAGGAGCTCATTAAAGATTCTAATCAGGCAGAAATATTTTCCCGTCAGCTCATTACAAACTGTAATGAGGTTGCAGCTCTGGGTCGTGGCTGCTTTTTCTCTTGCTGGAGGTAATGAGTGCATCTGCTGAAGGCTTTGCTAGCTCGTTTGGTGTGACACATGGGTGATGTGGAAAAGGAAGGGGAGAAAGGGGCAGAGGGCAGAGCCAGGAGCAGTGAAGTTGCCCCAAGCAGGGGAGGTGTTTTGCCTGGCGACCTGGAGAAACGCAAGTATTTCATTGCTTCTCTGTCTGGAAAAAAGCCAAGGGAAGGATGGCTAGGGAAAGTCCTGCTCCTGGAGATGGTAATGGCTTTTGAATGCATGATAGTCTATCTTTCCTTGGAGTTCTTTGGAAGCCTGAAATGAGTACCTGAGGGCAACTTCATCCTGTCTTGTGTGTAGGTTGTGGGCCTGGGATGGTGTATGATGGCAGCTGAGGACAGGTGGGAGAAGGTGTGAGAAAAGCAAAGCAGTGCTGAGGCTTTTGGAGGGTGCTGTGTTCTATAGGGGGTCTCTGTCTACCTGTTTTCCTCCTGACCCCTTGTCACTGAGAGGAGTTTTGACTTTCTGCACTAATGCATTGCTCACACAGGTTCAAAACATTGCTGCCTGTTGGCTCACCAGTACCTCTATTTTGCTCCCTGGAGTTTGAGGGGATTTGGCCATGTAAGAAGAAGCCTCCAGTAGAAAAGTCTCTGAGAGACTCAAAACATAAACCATGTTTTATTTAGCAGTAACTGACACTTTTGCTAAGGCTAATACTAGGTCTCATTGACTGACCAAAGCTACCAAGACTATTGACTCCGAGAGGCTGCTCTTAAATATGGAGATCTGTGGCAGGCTGTATTTATTACAAAGATAACCTGTGCTCTTGTTAATCCCGTCCCCATGTCAGCTACTCAATAATCTCACAGATTCCTCTGGATCTGCAAAGCCATCTATCTGCTGAGACAAACGGTCTCCTGTCCTCCCATCAGTGGCAAAGGTCATCATCAAGGTGGAAGCAAAGAGCTGTTGTGAAGTGACAGAAATTTGTGTCAAAATTGTTGGGAGGGAGATGTAATTCTGTAAATTCACCACCTGCTTTCCTATCAAGAAGCTAAATAACAGCTTTTGCTTGTGCAGACCTTTCAAAGCAGTCTTGACTTTTTCAGGTTCTGTAGAAACCCCACACTGCATCCTTCCTTCTCCCTCCGTGCCTGACGCTGTGTGGCCACTGGGGCTGGAGATGCTACAATCAATGGGGCAGATATTTCTCTTAGCCACAAACCTTCTAGAAACTTGAGGAAGAAACGATGACAGAGAGGCAATATCTAAAAGATGGAAGGAGTATAAGCAACGCTAGGAGGCTGCTGTCCAAGAAAAGTTTGTAAATAGAGAGGAAGTGTTGAAGACAAGCTAGAGAAGCACCCTTGGGCTCTATGACTAGTTCTCCCTTCCTTTGGAGTCAGGAAATGGACCTGAGAAGCAGCTGCTGGTTGCTGTTAGCATGTAGTGGTGCATCTCTGGGCTGTATAATCCTCCCAGTAGCCTTTGTTGAAGGCTGGATAGCTATAGCTGTAGATAGACAGGACTGAAGGCACATTCGCTACCTCTTGCATTATTTTTCTGTCTGAATTTGTGGTTCATAACATATAAAGCAAAAGCCACTTAGGAGTTAAAATAATGCTATTCTGATATGGTATCTAGGTACTGGCAAGCAGGAGAAGCTTTCGAGGAAAAAGACACTGGGAATCTGTTTGTATTGGGGCATTAAATTAGATTGACTTTAATTTGGACAGAAGAATGTTAAGTACAAAAATTAAAACACACAAGTAATTAGCATCTGAGGTTGCAGGAAGCAATTCATTTAGTAATTCCACAGTGAGCTTACTGGGTTTAAGGTTCTTGGGTGTGTTCTCAGTTTTTTTGCTCCTGGCAGTCTTCCAACTGCTATCTCTATGCTACATTGCTTCACACCTGGATTGACCTGCCTTTATAATGTGTCCTTGACATCCAGTCAAGGTGGTTTTGAAGTAGAAACACTTCTATTAAAATGCTGGTGGGAAACCTGAGGCTCTCTTTCTAGTGCTAATTATAGTGAGTTTGTATCCTTCACTAATGTGGCTGTGCCTCTGTGCTCCCATCTGAGCCCCTTCAGAGTCCCTGGATGTGCATGCCTTCTTTGGAGATCCTTGTTCACGATACCGGGAGCATGTGTTGGAGAAAACGCAGAGGAGAGGTGCTGACAGGGCTGGTGACCAGTCTGAGTCGGAGAAGGGCCTGAAGACTAGGAATCAAACCAGATTTTCTAGTAGCATT
>NW_010301571.1:96868-108383 GCF_000700745.2 Antrostomus carolinensis
TGTGCGCAGAGCCATTTCTCCACCCAGGTGCAAGGACGTAGAGAGCTTGGTGTGGTGATGATGGAAGCTGTGGGATTTAGCGAGGAAGCTCTTTGGTACTTGCTCATGAATTCCCCTCTGCCTGATCTGGAGGGTACCCAGGGAGTCGTGAGGCCAAGCCACGCTGAGATGGCTGCGCAGTCCAGCTCTTCCAGCAGGCAGCCTGCACAGGCTGTGGAAAGGAGCGTGATGAGTGATTATGTGCTGTGTTACAACACAGCTACACAGGGAGGTTTAAATGGCTCTTTCCAGCTATTGCCTGATTGCTGCTGTGTTAACAGGAGCAAGGATCCTCTCTCTTGGCATTCGACTCCCTTCCCCCACATGCACACTACAGCATTTGTAGCAGAAACTTAAGCTTTGAGCTAATTTTGCTGCTATTTTTGCAGTCTTCTACCTTCACTGTCATCTCTATCCTTCCTCTGCAAAACTGTGTCATGCCTGCTATCCATCCATCTACTGCAGTCCCTTGTCTCCTGCTCAGGATGTTGGCATCGGGGCATTAAAAGGCAAGTGCATTGCTTGGCACGCACAGTTTTTATAGCGGCAGATAAACCGAGAGAAAGCCAGAGAAAAGGCACATTGGCTCAGTTTCATTAATGCACTTGGCTTAAGGAAAGATGAGACTTATCTGAAGTGAATGGCCTAAATCAGGCTACAGAGGTGCTTCAAATGCATGGAGATCGTCAGGCTCTTGACTTTGGAACAGCTACTACTGCAGATTTGGGGTTTTTTGCCTTTTTTCTTTTTTTTTTTCCCCAATATGCTTTAGGATGGTCCCCAAAAGGGACTTGAAGGAAAAACTAGGCCTTCACTTTGGACTATCAGCATCTTCCACCAATACACTCAATGTTCGCTTTCCCTTCTGTATCAGCTGGTGAAGGGGAAGGAAAAAATGGAGTAAATCAGTAAGATAGCCTGACTTGGTTTCTAATCAAGATTCTCTGTCTCCTGAAGTATTATAGTAAACTTTTCCAGCATAGGTCACTGTCTGCAGGTACTGCCTGTCCACTTAATGACCTGTGAGTGGCTGCCCATCTCTATGTCCTCACCCATCAGCTGAGCCATGTAGCCAGCCTTTGCTTCAGATGTACATCCTGTGGTGAGGGCACGTAACCTGGAATTGGCCTGGCTCTCTGGGACTAAGGTCCAGATCAGGAGGGAAAGACAGGATTAATATTATAATAAGTGAAAGAACAACCACTGAATGGTTAGCATAGAGCCTGGAGTTGGGCACTGGGTTGGGAAGGTGGAGCCAGGGAAGAATTGGTGCAGTTTTGAGCATGGTAAATCCATCTTAACACAGGCCTAAGAAAGTTAACTTGAGTTGTGATTTTTTGGGGAGGACTAACAGAGAATGCACAGCCTTGGAGAGGGCCAAGATCATACTGTGTGGAAGTAAACACCTATTTTTGTTACAAAAAGGTTGAACAGTTCATCCCAGCCTCTAGTCTCCTGGCAACAGCAAAGAACAGACCATACTGGGACCACTATTTTAATCAACCTAATTGCAGGTCCTTTCTCTCCTCCCCCAGCAATCAGCCTCCTGGGAGATGGAAAATCCTTTCGAGCACGTCATCTAAAGGACTTGGAGACTCTCTAGTTTGCCACGCTGCAGTTACACGTTGTTCAGATCTGTGCAGTAATCTCGTTTCATATTTCTTGCCTGGAAACAAGGCATTACTTTTAGGGGTTTGCATTTTTTTCCCCCAGTTATATTAGAACTTATTTGTTGCTCTTACTTCACTAAAAAAATTCCCGTTGGATATTACCTCAAAATAGGAATGCTTTCCAGTTATAACCTGTTTCCTTGACTGGCTCTCTGCCTGCCCATGGTGTTCAGAAGGTCTCTCTACTTCTTGCTCCTGTCCATTCTCTAGAAGTGCTTTCTTGCCTATGCAGATATGCAAAACAATAAATGTTTTGTGCACAAACATATGATGATAAGAAACACCTACTCTGATCATGAAACATCACCTGTTTTTAGCCTTCTTAAAAATAGTCTATTCGTCTAATACTTTGTCAGAGGAGTTAGTTTAATCCTCACCTTCTCAAACCCCTGGACTTCTGCAGCCACCTGGGCTGCCTTTCCAGCACAGGCAGTGTGAGAAATCAGCCCTAGCACTGAGTGGCAGAACATTGCACAGTGGGCAATTCTGGCATCTGAGATGATAACGTGAACAAGCTTGGAAGCGTGTGGATGCACTGACACACTGATGTAAGGGCTGATGTGCAGGTCCTTCAGTTCAGTATAATTGCTCTGCTTGGTACAAAGGAACCGGAGCGTGTCTTTGCCCCTTGCTCTGTTTTACTGTGTCTATCTATTGGTCCTAAAAGACAAAAATCATACTGTTTTGCCCTCTTTTCCTTGAAACTGTATACAGAGTGCTGGGAGAACAAAACCCACTGCCCTACCTCGCTGCCCTGTGACACTGATATGACACTGGTCCCAGTGTCAGCTGGCAGGGCACATCAGAGACTTCCCCTTCTTGCTTCCTCTTCTTCAGAGCACCCGAAAACAGTTAGGAAGCCATTTCTGCCCATTTTTTTCTGGTTACACTTTTTTCAAAGGATTGACCTCAAATCTATCCTGATAAGACAGGTGACCTGAACTGCACGCTCACCTCTAGCAATAGCTTTTCCAGGGTCACTGCTGGAAAGCCTCTGCTCCCAGGCATGAAAAGAGATTTCTGTTTCCACAGCTGACACTGAAGTACCCTTGCCCACAGGAAACCTGCCCCAGAAATGGGTAAGACCCAGCACTGAGAAGAGCAGTTGCTGGAGGTTCATGGTACCTGTGCCCATGTGGGCATCCTGCCATGCTGGGAGCACTGGGTGCCCAAGAAGCTCTCCTGCCCTTCTGAACTGAGCTCTGAAGCACTGGGCAGCATCTTGAGCTCTGCTGTGAACCTTGATCGAGGCAATTTGGCAGACAGTGGGGGAGGCTGATGCACTTCCCCACTCTGCTCTAGTGCTGTAGCCCAGCAAAGGCCTGTCTGTCAGAGTTGGGAGCAGCATGCAGCCCTTCCATGGGCACCAAATAAAACACCAGGTGCTGCTCAATGGGTCCTCAATTCCTGTTGTACTGTTGCTACAGGAATCATACTTTCTTTCCTCATTTGTATCTTTGCCCTCCCTACCCCTTTTCTTTTTAAAAAATCCACTGAGCGATTAGATTTGCAAATGACCGGGCAGGGAAGTGACAACAAAAGGGAGCTGGAGCTGAGGAGTGCAGGTATAATTACTGTAATTAACTGAAGCAGCAGGGGCACAGCCAGCGATGGGAGAATTGCTCAGAGATGCCGTGGGCGAGAGATGGGAGAGGAAGGATGGCCAGCCACAGAGATTGTCCTCTGCCCCACGGGTCCCCATTCCTCGCCTGAATATGATGGTAAGAAAAGTGTAGTTGTGCCCTGTCCCCGTGGCAGAGCCGCTCCACCAGGCTGCAGGGACCCGCATCTCCCCAGACGAGGTGCAGTGGAAGCTCGTTCTGTCTTGTACCAAAATTACTCCGTGCTCTTCTTGGGCAGCCTCTAAGGGATCTCCCCAAGCCCTCGTTTCCCGTTGATCCCTGGGAGCAGGGGGTGCTCAGCGTGGGGGAGGACTAGCCCCTCACCAGGCAGACAGAGCCCAAGCACAGGAAGGAAAACCCTGAAGCAGCTGAGACCTCGCAGTAGGAGCTGAGACAACTTGGGCCAGGTGACAGCTTCTCTCAGAAGCTCTTTAACATCAAAATATGTTACTCATTTGCTTTGCTAGATGCTGGTCTTGGACTTTATGTTGATCTAAGAAATGGCATTAATTATCCTCATCACCGGTAGACTGAATAGGGAGCATGACCTTCTCAATTTGGAGAGAGTTGCCATCGGTCCATATGGACAAACATCTGTGGCATAGGAGGGGGTGTTTCATGCACTCTTGATCACCTTAATACCAGAGAAGTTTTGTGATCACTTAAGAAAGAAGGGCTATGTCTTTGTCTGCCCTACTTCTGGTAATTATAGTCCCGTGGTCACTTTTTCTCCTCATGGTAATATGCACATACATAACTTGTGTCCTATTAAGCTGGGAGCACTTCAGGGCCTGGTGTTCCCAGCACGTGCTCCCTTCCAATTTCCAATGGGCATGCTCTGCCCTCCAGCAGGACAGTGTGGCACTTGCCTGCACAACGGGTCCTGCAACAGCTCTAGCTCTTGGCAGAAGGGCTTCTCCTATTCTCATAAAGAGATAGGGGATTGATTTCAAATACAGTTAGTTGCCATTGGTCCTATGCTTGGAGTCTGGGGCTGATACTGGGTTTAGGGTTTTGTAATCTTTTTAGACATGACCTTAGTTTATTGGGTGGGTGTATAAGATTTAATGTATGAGAAGTTTCCGCAGGGAAACACTAAAAAAACCCCAAAGCAACCCAGAACTTCTTTATTTTTGGGACTGCACAGACCAGTGAGCCTGGGATGTATGCTTTTCCTAGCTGGGGCTACTGAGTGAGGAAGGTGTGTGCAGGGAGCTGCAGGGCTCTGTGGATCCATAGTCACCCCTAGGAACAGTTATGCAGGCTTTTTAGAAGACTATGTTTTTGTTGCTGAAAGATTAATGTCCCAAGCTCTGTTCCACATAGGGTTGAGAGCACCTAAATGTGTGTCTGACGTGTTCAGCAAATAGATTTGCTGACTGCTGTGTGTTTCTCACTGTACAGTAAAAACTTCAAAACTCTCCCTTTTCATTGTGGAAAATATCTGGTACAAGGGAGGGGGAATGGAGAGTTCTCTGAACAGCTTCTGTTTAAGCTTGCTACTACGGTTCAAAAAAAAGCTATAGGAAATAGGATTGGAAGGGGCTTTGAGAGATCATCTAGTCCATCTCCTTGCCCCAGGCATGTTCAGCTGCACCTCCTTTGCCCTTAACAATATTTTGACTGAGCTCTATTCCAGCACTTCCCTATTCTTAACAGATTAATCTAAATCTTTCATGCTGAAGTTGAATTTATTGCCTCTTATTCACCATGGTCATGGAAAACAGATTATTCTTTTCCTTCTAGCAGCTAGTCAGATATTTGAAAACTGTTACAGTGTCCTCCCCCAGTCATCTTTTCTTTATCTAGACATCTTCTGTCTGTTTTGTCTGCTCTTGTTGGCCATGGATCTTAAACCTTTGACCATTTCCCTTCTTTTCTCCTGGGCTTTCTCCAGATGGCCTCTGTCTCAGAGTGGGATGCCCAACACTGGGCATAATCCTCCAGAGAAAAACCTACATCACAGATCTGTCAGACTAACCTTAGTGTCCCAGTACTATACTTGCTTGTCCTGTGTTGGTGAGACAGTTTTTACTGCTTTTCAGCTTGTGATGCACAGTAAATTCCAGGCTCCTTTTTGTAGAATTGCCACCTATACGGCCATTCTTTATTCTGTTTGTGAAGTTGATTATTCCTGCTTAAGTCTAATTACACAAATATGTCCTGGTTGAATTTAATCTTGTGTTCTCAGATAATTTGTCCAATTTGCTGTGATTGTCTTGTATTCTATTTCTGTCCTCCAGCATATTCAGTCCCTCCCAGCTTGATGTCATCTGCAGATTTATTAAGTATACTCTTTATTCCATTATCCAACTCATTAATGGAAACATTGACTAGTGCTGGACCCTCCAACAAACACCTGTAGGATCCACTCAATACATCTTTTATCTGGCAATGAAATAATGATAGTTATTTTCAAGAAATGTTTTTCTAAACAAATGTCATTAACCCACATTAGGTTCACCTAGACAATCTTTTATTGAACATCATGAGTCACATGTCAAAATGTCAAAAGCTTCACTAGAGTTGAGACATAGCAGTTGCTGCCTCCCAAGCCCTGTTGCTCTGTTGGAAAAGGAAACTAGATCACTGACTAGAGCTGTTCTTGCAAATCCATATTGGCTGTTATGCGTCTCTTTAAGAATGACTTCTACCTTAGGTTCAGGGCCTCTCCTGTTGAAAGGATATAGCTCAGCACTTTAAACCAATAGCTCTCAGTAGCTTCATGTGTATACTCATAAAATCCATTTCATGATTGGAGATAGTTACTTACTAATAATATTATTCATACTGAAGGGAAGACTGAGTCCTATAAAACCTTAATGATCAGTCACAAACGAAGAAGGTTGAACCTAAGAAATGACCCATGGAAACTTGTCCCTACGTCCTGGTCCAAAAATGTAACTTGGGTGAACTAGGATGCATGCCCTCATTCATGTGGGCAGCCTGATTCCACAGCAGCATCAGCAGCTTTTGTCAGAGATGCAGCCACCAAACAGGGCTGGTTGTGGCAACCAAACCTTCTCAGGTTGAAGAGGTTCATGGCTCCCTGGCCAACTGCGCTGAGCACTGGGCTCCCTAACAGAGACCGTGTAGGGGTAGTGTTTAAAAGAACAGAAAGTGCAGTCCCACATTCCCTAATGAAATAACTTACATCCTCACCCAGGAGTGGGGATCAGGTTGTGCATCCCAGTTGCTCAGAGGTGTCCTGGGCTGAGAGTTTGGGCAGGCATCTTGGTCCTGGCATGCCCTCTCTCCCTGTGCATGCCCTGCTGCTGGCTTTGGTGGCCTGTGGCCCTGTCCCCTCTGCCTTGTCCAAGGGGGATGTGGGCATCATCTCTCTGTCTCAGGTGAGGAGTGGTATGGAACTCCTGGCTCTCCTCCAGCTGAGCACTGGCATACCTGGCTGTGCACTGAGCACCTCAGCTACGGGCCAACCCCAACAGCAGCCTGTTTGAGTGAGTCCCTCGCCTTCTTCTGCAAACACGGGCATTTAAATGCTGTGCGTTCAGCAGACAACTGTCAGGGAATCTCAAATTATGATTGTCTACCTCTCTTGTTGCTGGGATAATTGGATGGTAAAAAGCAGAAATACTGATTCCTTCACCCCACCAGTAAGTGCATTCGGGTATTTTTAGCAACCAAATGTGCCAAAATGCAGAAGCTACTAAATATAGAAAGTCTCAGCATATTTTTTTCTTTTTCTTTTTTTTTTTTCTTTTCTTGAAATCTTGTTGATGAGATCTCTGCCTCATGTACTTAGGAAAGAAATGAAGCAATCAACAGCAATATATAATTTTTTCCGGTTTGGGGAAAAGTTTTTGTACTGGCCCATTAATTTCCAGCTGTATTCCAGCATCACACAGGGCAGCATTAGTGTGACTGAAGGGACTCTTTCATTCTAAAGTTACAGTTTTTAGTTTCTCAGCTCTGCCAAGGAAGACTCACCTGTCACTGCACCGTGTTGTGAGTGGGTGAGAGCTGGATGAAAAATTCAGCAGAAAGGGAAGAAAAAAAATAAATCATAACAACCAGCATGTAGAATGCTTAGTTATTCTGGGTTTTGTCCCCTTCCTGCCTGTCCCTTGTCCATTTTCATACCTGAAGCCCTGGTGCTGAAGTCAAGTCTCCATGTATATGTGTAGGATCAAGGAGCTCAGACTGGAGCTTTCCAGGGCAATGATTCCCTAATTAGATGCTTGAAAAACTCATAGCACACTTTTAGAAATAATTACAAAAATAAGGGCTGGTGCAAATTTGTGATAAAACAGTGTGACTCATCAAAATGTCATCAAACTATATTAAAAAATGTTATCCTATTGCTTCTTAAAGTGATTTTAAGCCCAGTAAATATCCTGTAATTCATGGGTGCTACTGGAGCACATAATAGTGGCAGCAGAATTGGGATGCATTTTTGCTGCTACAATAGATCAGGTGGCCACAGCAGATCTAGTTTTCTTGCGGCTTATACTATTAGAAATTGAGAGTACTTGTGAAGTCGAAAACAGATGTTCTGCTATAAAAAGGAGAGCATCTGGACATGGATACCAAAGACCTGCTTCCTCATGACTTTCTGACACCTTTTTTCTCAGGTGTTTCTGAGGTTGGTTTGTTGCTTACTTTAGCCATGGCCCTTAAGGCAAGGCTAGGGAATGGTATTTGAAAAGTACAAAGCTTGCCTTTTTTGGAGCTACCTGAATGTAGAAGCAGAACAGGCTTTCCCAGCTTGCTAGGGAAGTGGGAGCTGAATACAGGTGTGAGCAACTGAGCCTTATTTCCCTTCTGTACTGAAAACATCTTCCCTATCTGGGCATAGATCTAGCAGGAGAGAATAGAGGATTAACTGGGAAATGTGAGAAGCAGTAGAGCCCCTCTCTTCCCTTGCTGGTGTGCAGCACCCTGGCCATGCACGACCTCTTGGGCCACCCCTGTGTCAGAGCTGCAGCAGATTCTTGGTGCAATGCAAGGTGGTGCAGTAAAGGCCCTGCTGCCTGGGAAGCTCTGCGCAGATCTCTGTAAAGATCCTCTGCAGGATGCAAGCATCCTCTGGTTGCTTGCGTGTGGGCTCAGTGGTTCCAGGGCAGAGATCTTCAAAGATAATGCTTGCTCAGCACTTGGGTTTACACTTGTTCTCAGTGGGTTCAGCTTGCTGCCTTCTTTGATGTACACCTCAGATGGGACATCTCTAGGGAATGGGTTGAAACAAAATCAGAAGGAGAGCAGGAATGAGTATGGAACAGAGTCTGGGGGTCTGGCTTACTCAAATCATTGTGATTTTGCACAATTGCTGGGTGAAAAACTACTTTTCAGGGGGCTGGAGTTTGAATTTTGTGACACGCATTGAAGCACTCTCCTGTCTGGGCTCTCTGCTGAGTGGTAATACTGTTGAATTCACATTTCACATGTCTGTTCATAGAAACTTGGCTCCTCTCTGCTATCTGTTTGCCTGTTTTCATGAAACTTGTAAAAATATAATACCAGATGGAGATGTAGCCATGTCAAAGACTTAACTGAAATTTACCCACAAATTTGAAAGCTCTGGGGAGATGGTGGAGGCAGGAGGAAGGGCAGACTGCTGTAGTTGGAAGCAGTATATCTACGTGAGCCAGGCTTCCCCAGGAAGCTGGTTCTGCAAAGCCTTAGTGCATAGAGCAGTAAGTCCCAAGCAGGCTCTTCCTCCCTCTTGCTGTTAGTTTCCAAAGGATGCTTACAGCTTGCCTGCTTGGGAGTCTTATTCCTTTCATGCTGTCAACTCTTGCAGGAACTCTTGTTTTGATATACCTCCATGGTCTCTGTGCACCCCTTTCCCTAGCCATCATGTCCTCTTCCTTTCCCTGCATTGCTCTTTCTTCTCTCCTCCCAACAGCACCTTTTTCTTCTTTTCCTCTTTGCCCCCTCTTGCCACATCTTGCTGCCCCCTTCCAAAAAGCTTGGTTGGGGAGCAGCAGAGAGGGTTAAGCCTGCAAGGTCTCACGGCTGCAGAAGCATTGGTGGCCTAATGTGTGGTAAAGTGCCTTTTTGGCATGCAGAGCTGTGATCAGCCTCCCTCTCCCCCTTCTCCTCCTCAGGCTCTGCGCCAGCGGGCAAGCATTTGCAAAGCAAAATTACAGAGCTCTCTGGGTAATGATCTGCCCGTTCCTGTTCCCGTACTGCAGGTGGCTGGAGGCTGAATCCACACCACTCCCTCTCCACTCTATTCCCATGCATGTCAGGAAGAGACGACTGTTCCTCCCCTACAGCTGCTTCCAGCCGAGAGAGGCCAGGGGAGTCACCCTCCCAGATGGAGGATGCCATGGGGGTGATCCTCTCTCTGTGAACAGCCGCAGTGGGCTCTGACCAGAAAGGCCAGATTCAAATGCCAGCCACGTGTGTGGGCAGAGAGGAGATGGCATCTTCACTCTGACTCGTACGACATGGCTGTGCAAGAGATCAGCCACGTCCCGCCTGCCTATTCTTTGGGTGTCAGGGACAGAGAGGGGGAATTGGGATGCATCGGATGGATAGGTCATTTCTAAAACTCCTCTAAGCTGGATCTTGGGAGCCTTAGACTGACTGCAGGCACCCACAAAACTCTGCTCTAGCATGGCTAGGGGGGAGTTTGGAGGCTGTCTTGACTTTCCTGCAAAGCTTCAGTATAGCCTGCAGCGCTCACTTCTAATCATAACTGCTTAACCTGTTGCATTTATCTATATTACCTCTGCCATTTGATTAGCCAAAGAGAGGCTCATCAGGTGTGTATGCAGCTCACAGGCTCACCAATGAACAGGCTGATCCTAGCTGTGCTCCATCCATGCTATTCCACCTCTCCCCTTCTCCCTGTGCTGCTGCTGAGGGCTTCCCGTACTGGTGCTGTTCTGCTTTCCCCTCCTGCCCTGCCAATCCCTTCGTGTAGCAGCAGCCATGCTAACGGCAGTCTGTAGGATCCCCTTGTGCTGTTTTGGGAAGCATAGACATTTTACACCAGTAGGAGGGAAGGAGTGTCAGGCCCCAGGCAAAGAAGAGCACAAGAACCCTAGGCATGTCAGATCCATTTTCTTTGGGCTGCTGGGGATAAACTCAGAGAATGAGGAAGATGAAACTGTTTAATTTTTACGCTGTTAGAAAGGATGGGTGCTGTATGCTGTTCTGGATAAGAACCCAGCCTGGAGCTCTATACCCATTTTATCCCCTGAGACTCTTGATGCTCTCTCCTCCCAAAAGAAACCCCGATAGGAGCCCTTTATCCATGTTTATCTTGCAAAATAAATATTTAATAAACAAAGCCAAATACTGTTAAAGGGCATTCTGAGACATTAACTTATTCCCCTAAGCAACAGAACAAACAAAGCAACTTAATTAGCAATAATATATAATGCAGTGCCTGAGTATCTCCCTTTGGGTGGAGGAACTGGGCTTGCTGAGGTAAGCCAGGGTCTCGGGACTGGGATGGACCAAATTATGCTCACAGGGATGGAGGCTCCCCCATGGCGTGAAAGTGAAGCTCTCCTTGAGGGGGACTTCAGCCTATTCCCGGCAGAAAACCTCTGGGGCCAAGAAGCGACACATAAATCTGGGGGAGTCCCAGGTTCATAGCCCTGTCAGGACTCCAAAGGCAGTTGGTGCATCTGAAGGAAAAGATGCAAATCCTGCTGTCCCGGTGTGGTTGCCTCTGGGGCTCCATGTTACTTCTTATGCTTTTTGGCTTCTGCATGAAGACAAAACCCAGTGAGCAATAACTTCACAACAGCAGATGGAGGCAGACAGGGTGAAATGGGGGATAACAGAAGTGTGGATTGTAGTGAAAGTGGAAGCAAGGGGGAAAAAGGAGACCATGAGGAGGCGGGGATGAGTCTAGGGGACAGAAATCTGTGAGTTACAACTTCTTCCTAATTTCCCTCCAGAAGTTTATTTTTTTCAAATGCAGTGTGAGTCCTGTAAGAAATAACATATGATAGAGCACATCTATACATAACATTGGTGCCTGAAGTACTTTAAAATTTGTTATAATGTGATAAAATATTACATGTATTGCAATATTTTCCTGTCTCTTGTATGTTCTCCCTGGTTATCTTAAAGCACATTGCAAGCTTTCCATTCATTGTTTCCCAACATCTTTGTACATCAGGCCTATCTTTGGTTTGCAGATAACAAAATTCAAACTAAAAGTTCAAAAGGCTGTGGTGGGTTGACCCTGGCTGGGTGCCA
>NW_010301572.1:0-22915 GCF_000700745.2 Antrostomus carolinensis
AAATGCATCATAAAAATGACACCACAAACACTGATGGAGACATATAACATTTTATTTACGTTAATCTCATGACCTGAAGTCAGATTGCTAAACCAGCCTGCACAGTGCTGTGGAGAGGAAGGCGAGAGCTTCCTTTGCTTGATGGGAATGGGTGACCCACTCAAGCACAGAAACAAGTCAAGACACCAATGGAGAAAATGGGAAACCAATGGAGGCAGGAAACGGGGGGCCCTTGAATCTGCTCCTGCTGCTTTTCATTCAACAGCACAGGCCAACCTGACATGAGAAACAAGTTAAAGAATTGTTCAGCTCTGGGTAAGTCTCCTGTAGAACATCTTGCCCAGCTTCAGCCCCAGCACTTTACAATAGATACACACTAACTAAAGAGAAGCCAATAAGAGCAATAAGAAAAGATGACCAATAAAGAAAAACCAAACAAGCTGGGCATATTTAAGTCTAAAGCAGAGGAAGCTGGATGTGTGTGGGCAGAGGGTGTGTGTGTGCTCCCACCCAGATTTTTAAGAACCAGCTAACCAGGTACGCATCAGGAATGGCACAGATAGGTTTGTCTTCACCTTAAAGCAGAGAGAAAGACAGATGGATCTCCTGAGGTCATTTTCCAGCCCTGTATTTTCTAGGATTTGGAAACGGATGCTTCAAAATAGCAACAGGCACTTCACTTCTCTCCAAAGGAAGGTACTCCTGGAACAGTCCCATATTAAAAGCTGCCCTTTTCCCAAAAGGTTGTAATTTATTCCCATTCTAAAAGATTCATCACACTGCCAGAGCAGCAGAAAGACACTTTGGTGCCACTGAGAATCAAGTCCAAAATATCAATCACGTTCTTTATTTACATGTCTTTATCTCTCTAGAATTAAAGGACTGTAGTTTTTAGGTTTTGATACAACACAATTAGGTATCAGGGCTTCTAATAAAATAGTTTTAAATAAAAGGTTAAGCTAGCATTAAAAAAAATGATTAGCGTGTCAGTAGACTCTGAACAGACAGCTCTTCAGTAACACTGGACAGGGAATTTAAGGGAAAGTACTTCAAAGAAGTAAATGAATATTCTTTCCAGCAGAATGATTTCTTTAAAGACAAAAATCAGAATTATGCAGGTCTTTTTTTTTTTTTTTTTTTTTTGTTACAAAAGAATCACTTTGAAGGTAAAATATACCTTCCCAAAGCAATTAAGATGAGAAGAAGAAAGATAGAGAAAAAGAATACTCCAAGGGCCAAGTATGTAAGATTGAAAGAACTATTCAGTCAAGGTATAATCATCCATTTTCCCCTGAATTACATTTATTTAATATGAACAAAAAAGTGTGCAGAAGAGATGAATGGGTTACAGGAGAAGGTAAAATGAAAGCTCTAAAATGTTGTTCTTTGGAAAGCATCACCATGATCAAAGAGATAATGCTGCAAGTCAAACAGATTTCTGTTTGAATTCAAGATTAAGTTGTGTGTGGCTCTGTGGGCAACTACTAGGAGAACAGAAGTAGAAGATTACAGAAGGAATACTCCTACAACACTTAGTAGCACTTGACAGGCTCCAGACCAGGTTTTAGCAGTTGTAGATCTCAACCAAACATCTCACAAATGCCAAAGGAAGAAATTTTAAGTTAACTTTTACTTTAAGACTAATCTTCCTCTCCAACTCTGGTCTTTACATTGAAGGACAGGAGGAAACTAAGCTTCCCCTGGTCTCCATCATACACTTGCCATGAGATGAAAAACAAAATATGTATCAGATTTTGCTGTGTGAACAAAATTATTCATAAGTTTCTAAGTTCTACCAAACCCTGTCTCATTCCTTTGCCCCAAGAGCTGGCTTTATTCGTTTATTTGCTTTTATTAAACTATTTATTTAGGAAATCTTGCCCAAAACAATAGAAAATCCTGAAGACAAGCACAAAGGATCCTTAGTAACCTCAGAGTACACAGTGCTCCACAGTTCCACTACAAAAATAAGACAGCACTTGAACGCAGTATTTTGCATCACAGTCCCAGCTCAAGACTTCTGGGGCAGAAACCTGGGATATTTTAAAATTTTAAATGCCATTACAGAAACCAAGAACATATTCTCCTTCCAGTCATATTTCCTTACCTAGCATATACGTTTATAGATAACCTCTGTACTTGCCTTTGGTCAGGTACGATGCCCTGATGCTACTTCAGAAATAATTCAGAAAGAAAAGTAAACTCTATTTTATAACCCATCCCACTTTGCAAAGCAAACAGACGTCCTCTAAAGCCTCACACTGAAGAACCAAGAGGACATACTTTGTTTTAGCTCCTGGTGAGAGGCATCAGATGTTCCCCTAGTCAACCTTTGCTAGGGGCACAGCAAGTTTTTTCAGAGGCTGCATCAAAGGCCAAGCTCTGATGGATGCACGAAATAAGACAGACTGAGAGCAGAGCTTTCAAGAGTCAAAAAGACCAGTGGGCGTAAGGTAAAAAGGTATTTCAGGTTACCTTTGTGTTTTTAAAAACTGTAGCTGAGAATAAAAATTAAAGATAAGGTGGAGAAATTCTGATACTACCTGCCACAGTTTGTAAAAGCACCATGCACAGAGCAGGTGGCTACTTCAGTACCTGAACAGATCCTGTTCCTCCCAATTTCACTTTCACTGAGAAGAGATTCATTCAATGAGTTCAAGTTTATTGTTAACTTACCTGTCCTGGTTTCCCTCTGTGATGTGATAGAGACGATTGGCACCTCCATCAGCACAAGCTCTCAGGGCAGCTGCAAGTGAAGAAACAGAACATCAATATATTTGCATTATAAACAAAAAACCACAACCAGTGACTCCATTATTGACATTCCTGCGTAAACTCAAGTGTTCACTGCAGCACAGGGAATGAACTCCAGCTCTCATATGGCTTTCAGCTCCCTGTACTTGACTCCTTCCCTCATTTCTCTCAATAGACATTTAAATTGGTTTGATCAGACTAGTGCCAATCTTCATCTGACTGTGCTGCTGCAATTTCCAAAGAGCTTATTGCTGTCTGTCATCACCTTGAACTGCATGGGAGGCAAGTACTCAAAACCTGCAGAGGGCCCATCCTCCAAGCATGGGCATGTACTTGTCCAAACAAGTGGGAACTTGCACCTTAAACCTAACAATCCTGCCACCCAGGCAAAAAGTTCACAATGGTGGCTCTATAAAGACTGCATAAAAATGGAGGGAGAAAAAAACCCCAATAGTTAGGCATGAGTAACTATATCGGGTTGCACCCAGAGCAGCGTGGCCAGCAGGTTGAGGGAGGGGATTCTGCCCCTCTTCTCTGCTCTGGTGAGACCCCACCTGCAGTGCTGCCTCCAGTTCTGGGGACCACAACACAAGAAGGACATGGACTTACTGGAGCCAGTCCAGAGGAGGCCACCAGGATGATCCAAGGGCTGGAGCAGCTCTGCTGTGAGGACAGGCTGAGAGAGTGTCCCAGGTTGGCCAGAGAAGCTGTGGCTGCTCCTCCCTGGAAGTGTTGAAGGCCAGGTTGGATGAGGCCTTTGAGCAACCTGGTCTAGTGGAAGGTGTCCCTGCTAATGGCAGGGGGGTTGGGACTGGATGAGCTTTAAGGTCCCTTCCAACCCAATCCAGTCTGGGATTCTGACAATACCAGTTTTATCTTTTTTCCCCTCTCCTAAGACACCAAAATGACGACTCTACTAGGGATCCCACCCTGTTCCACAGACTGTTTGAACTGTCTGATATAAAGCAGGTGGGTTAGGTCTTGGCTTTAAATCTTGAACAATCCAAGTACAAAAGGAACAAAACCACAATAATTTTCAGTTCTTCCACATAACTTGGGGACCACAAAGGGCACATGCCACTAATTCCAACTGATTTCAATAAGCACAGACATGCTGTTCTCTTTTGATCCCTTTGTTTACACAGGCTTTAGTCAGAGAAAAAAGTCAAACACTATTATTACAAAATCAGATAGAAATTGGTATATTTTATTCATAAGCATCCCTATTACTCATCATTTAACTAACACACAGTTCTTTCATGAGATTTTTTAGATTTGATAAGCTATTAAAGATTGAAAATGACCATCTTGCCTTGGTAGTCTTTATCAGTTTTGCTCTGAGATGCACAAGTCAGATAACTGCAGCACCCAAGACAAAAGAAGCTGTTGCTTCTACACAAGAGCGGAGTGTTCCTTCCAGGTCTGCGGGCAAAGAGAGACCAACGGGCAGCCCTGAGAGGGCTGAAAGTCAGAGGATCAGTGGGGACAAGGGGAAAGGGGAAAAAAGAGGAGAGACAAAGAAAAGGAACAGCCAAGTTTTGGGGAAAAATGTTCTAAACAATCAGATCAGGCACTTCCTGCTGCTGAGAATCCACTTTTCAGGGAAAGTTGCTTTGCTTTGGTGTTTATTTCCCAGCCAGAACCACCTCTCAGCAGTGACACAAACCTGCATTTTTCCTGCCCATCAGTTGGGCAATCCTCCTCTCCCCCTAGGTCATCCATCAACTTAGCCAGCCTAGACAAACTGGGACAACAAAGTTCATCTCCATGTCTGCTCTCATCTTTAAGCCATTCTTTTTTGGCTGCTGAACTCCTACTGCAGGGAATGTTCTGGGTATATCCATGCGCCAGAACCATGCAACCTCAGCTCAGGCTTTTTGGGAAAAAAAGAAGAAAGTAGAGCAGCACAAAACCTTAAGATTACTACAGATTCTCTACAAGGCAACACTTCCATGTTGGATTTATTTAACATACTCCTGGTCATGAGTGGCTTGTGCACAGGTAGCTTTGGGTACAGCAGTTTTTTCCTGCAGGCTGCAAGGATTGCAGGGCAGGAGAACATTGCACTCCTCAGTATCTCTTCTATCCCTGCTCCTGCTCCAGCAACCTCTGTTCTCTCTTGTCCACAGTATCACCGTACCCACCATGGTAAGCACGACCTCTCCCAGCCTTCCTGTGCAGACCATGCTCTTCTCATTGTCCTACTTCACCCACTCCTTCCAGTCACCATCCAAACCCATATTAACAAGCCAAGGTCAAGCAGATTTGAACCTGACAAATCTTATTAGCTGAGATCGTTTCTAAATTATGGGAGCTGGCCAGCCACTTACCACAGTGATTCACTGCTTCAGGCTCTCGCCAGGATCCTCATCCATCCTGATGAATATCAACATGGCAAGACAAGAACAACCACCTTTTTTTGCCAACCGTGTTTGACTGGAAGCTTTTAACTTCTCCTCTCACTTGAGGTTACAACTGAAACTGGATTAATGTAATCCCTTTCACCTGGGCACATTTGTTAAGTTCTCCCAGGGAGCTCAGCTCACACAGAATTTAGTAATGACCCATTGCAGGAAGAGTGTGTAACACCTGTCCTTAAATTAGTTATCCTGTCCATCGGTTTATTTAGCAGAGATAAGGCACCTAAGCAAGACCTAGGACCTAAGCAATTACAGAACCTCTTCTCTCCCCTTGAGTTACAAAAGCAATTCATCATCAGAGACACTCTTTAGAACTAAAACCGTTAAGAAAGCTGCAGAAAAATTATTTTCTAATTTCGGGTACACAACCTGCCTAAAGGATGCTCGCTGGGCCAAAGACAGCCCCAGTTTTTTCCTTCTGAGGACAGTGATTTTTTTACAACTCTTTTCCCACATTTTAAACAAATAAGTGGCTTATGACTTCTGGGCAAAAAGAAGGGATGAGACACAGAAAAAGAGAAATGACAGAGCCTATTATCTGTCTCAAATTACTTTAAGACAGCCAGAGCCCAAACTATTATAAATTATCTCAATGGACTTACCTCAAGCAAAGCCAGCCCTAAGATCTCTTCACCTGATCTTCTTATTTTAAAATAACGCAACCAAAAACCCCACAAAGTAATGCAAAACAAATCAGTCTTCAATCTGCCTGGTACATGTAAAACTTCTGAGATTCCCCCAAAGACCTGAAGGTGCCTAAGTCACAGGTTTATGACACCTGTAAGCTGTTCACATGGATATGGGGCTACTATTTGATATCTCAAAACAAAATAGTTGCCTTATATAACTGCAATTTAAAGCTGTTCTTACATAAATAAGAATAAATAATAATAATAAAAAATTAAACTTTGGCAGCATTATAAAGTAATTTAGAGAAACTATTTATGAAGTACTGATCCTTTACCAGCAAGTTAATAACTAACACTGGAATGAGCCAAAGCCCAGGTGCTTTAAGTAACTAGCAGGTAATTAACTGACTGGCTGGAGGCCAGTAAATCATATTATTTCCATAGCTATGAACCAAGCCTCGCTTGATAAAAAGTAATGATATATATTAGCTGGAAGAACACGTATCATTATTATCTGGAAGTGTTTAAGGAGATAGTCAGCAATTCTAAGCTTACAATTCAGATGGAAAATTCTCTATGAAAAGATAATAGGAACTGATTTTATACAGTGCCTTTTATATTAGAGACAAAATTGCTTTACAAACAACAATTTGGCCAAGGTGCAGCCCAGCAAGCGTGTAGGCACATCTAGCAGTCTCTAGGCACTTCGCAACAGCTCCCACAAAACCTCATTAATTATTTCAGCAGAAACAGAAGGACCTGAACAAGATTGGGGCTTTGTTTTGCTTGGCATCCTGAAAGCAGAGACCTTCTTCCAAGAAATTTACAATTTAAACAGATGAAAAAAAACAAATGAAAAAGTGGAAAGTGCCACAGAGGGATGAAGTGCTAATGGTCACACCTGGGTCAAAGAGAAGTTATCTTCCTGGGTGACCAAAATGGATGGTGGGGCTTGTAGAAGGAAGAAAAGGAAGAATAGGTTAAATGGTCAGCCAGAAGTCAGAAAGTCTTGCACACACCTTCTCTTCTGACCCAAAGGTTACTATCCCATTATTGGAGACCCCTCAAATTTGCACAGGGAAGTACTCTCTAGCTTAAGTGTGTCAGAAATGAATCAGTAAAGACATTATCCACAGGCTTTCAGTTAATCCTCTCTCTGTGAACTGAGTCAGACTAAAGAATGGCCATCTAAGTAGCTCACTGAGCTCTGATGGGTCAAGGAGAACCAATACGCAACTGGGAGCAGTAGCTTTTTCAACCAGCACAACTGGAAGCAGAGGAGAGCCATGCCCTTGGCCACCCTGCTCAGCTGGAGAGCCCCAAGGTACTGTTTCATGCTTTTGCTATTAGAAGAGACAGAATCACACAGAATTGCCAGAATTGCCTTGATTGCAAAAGCCCTTTAAGATCATCAAGTCCAACCATGAACACTGACAAGTCCCCGACTAACCCATGTCCCTCAGCACTGTGTCTACACAACTCTTCAATCCCTCCAGGGATGGGGACTCCACCACTGCCCTGGGCAACCCCTTCCAATGCCTCAGAACCCTTTCAGCAAAGAAATTCTTCCTCACATCCCATCTCAACTGCCCTTGGTGCAACTGGAGCCCATTTCCTCTTGTCCTGTCCCTTGGTCCTTGGTTGAACAGACCCACCCCCACCTCTCTCCACCCTCCTTTCAGGGAGTTGGACAGAGCCACAAGGTCTCCCCTCAGCCTCCTTTTCTCCAGGCTCAACAACCCCTCAGCTGCTCCTCACAAACATGACACGAAGAGCACTGGCTCCATGTGCCAATCTGCACTCCTTGGCATTGCCACAAATTACCACCGCTCCAACCTCAATATTCTGTGTGAAACTCCACCCCTCTGAAACAGCTCCATCTGGCAAACGAGCACCAAAGACATTCCTGTCACTGTGAGACAGGATATGAACAGCACATCAAACACCACAAAATGAACTAAACAGTCCTGAAGCTTTTTGCAGAAGAATTTTATCACACTTTCAATAGTTCTGCAAATTCAGGAGGGGGAAAAGCCTCTACAGAACAGATGCAACTCTTGTAGACTAAGATGAGGGTATAAAAAAAAAATAATAAGATTTATACACAATACCAATAACCTGGGGAAGAAAAGCATAACTTTATTATTCCTGTTATAAGTGCTAGCCTATTATTCCTTGCAATCAGCATTTAAAATATTTCTTCTTTTTTCAAACAGATCTTGAAATTAATCCATGTTTTTGCCTAAATTCAAATTCATGACATCATCCCTTAAACTACCCTAGTATATCCCCTCTGTTCCTTTCTTAATTTTATACAACTTCTTCGAGGTATGCAGCCAGTTCCCCTCACTCATTTATCGATGCAGTAACCTGATAACCATAATTAACCTGCCGGCATAATCTACACATAAGAGAACCCTGCTTAATTAGTGACTTGGAGAGCTGGTAGTGATACGTATGTGATAATCTACAGTAGATACACAGAGAATTGCTTGGCTTGCTTCATGCATTGGGCTAACACATATTTGTCTCAGCATTAATAAAAAATATCACGTAATTTGTATTTATGTGCTTTCTCTTTTTCTCCTTTGTCCTGCAGAAAATGAACAAACATATTTAACATATCCATGGGTTTTTAAGGCTGCAGATTGCTAGCTAAGGGATCTCTTTGCATCTCAAACTCTTCCCTCCCACCCATGTGTTTCTGGACTGTATGCAACTGCTCTTATATCTCAATATACCGAGTAGAGCGTGCCACAGACACCTCTCTTCTGCTCACTTGCAGCTCTCTTTAGCAAATCCCTGTCAGTCCGTAATAGTGTTCTGCTTTACAGATGGACACTGGTCTTTTTAGGAGGATTTTTAACTATTTAAAATATATCTATCCTTAGTATGTCTAAAACTGAAAAGGCTTAGCTCCTGACACCAGTACTTTTAAATTTGCAGCAGTGCAAAGGGTTTTAAACAAGCACGATGAAGAATGTCACCTGCTCTCAGGATATTCTGTATTTCCAAATGAAATTAAAGAGATATACAGGTGCTTTCAAAGCTGCTGCTGTAGGTGCACATTCTATAACTCAGCACTTTCTGTAACTGAGCCCCTTATTAGGAATTTCATCCAAAATTCCTCTTTTTTTTGCTCTTTTTTTCTGCCATTGGCAATTTGCAATTTTTCATGCACACTTCCAGGAAGAAATTTTAGCTTTACAAACGCTGCAAAGAAAACCCTGGTTGCTATTCTTAAATTGTCTGTGTACCCAAGAAAGGCCTATCAGCTACAAATATCTCATACCTGACTTCTACACCATCTGTATCACACAAAGAACGTAGAAACTCAGTTGTCCTCAAGTAAAATGGATCACCAACACCAGAGCTGGCAGGCTGCTTCCTTATGGACTGGATTATGGATCTCAGATGAAAAACTACTGAATATCCAGTAAGGTAATTATATTTTTCCCACAAAACCGTTGTGCTGCTTTAATCATCTGCTTTGAAGTGAAAACATCATCAAGATCTCAGCTAAGCAGAGGCAGGATTCATTAAGCAATTAAAGACGAGAATACAAGGAAAGAACCAATGTGCTGATGAATTAAGGAACACTATCCTTTCTGCAGCGCATTGATTCAGTATTGAGCAAAAGCCACACAGATAACACATCTCTCAAGTTCACTCAGAAATGAAACACAGAGAAAATTAAAGTTTCTCCCACAGACAAAAACCTCCCCTGAATTTTAGACAAAAACCAGTTACACAGTCATCAAACCAAAATCCTACTTTAAAAAAAAAAAAAAAATTCTAAAAAATTAAAATCTTAATGCTTCAGGGGAAAAAAAATTAAAAATAGATCAACACTTTTAAAAACAAATTCTTAAGAATCAAAAAACACAACTGTAAGCAAAAAAAACCCCTTAGTATGAGTAAATAAAGTGGGAGTAATGTGCTGTCAGAGACAGAGGCAGGAGAACAACCGTGTTTTCAGCAGACTGACTTTCTGGACTCTCTTCAGGTGCACTTCCACGCAGAGTTCATTACAATGATTCATATTCAGGGCTGCTAGGTCTGGAGTAATCTTTTGTCAGGTGTTAGATTTAACATTCCTACAACCCTCACTTTGGAGATGATTTTCTCTTCTCTTTCCCATCATTCTTCTCCCACTCTGTCAAGCCCGGGCGCTGGGGTACCCGCCGCGCTGCCGTACACCCATCGCTGTGACAGCGAGAGCAGCCCCGTCCTGTGTCACAGCAAAAACCAGAGGGGAAGAGCCCCAACAGAAAACAAAGTACTTGCTGCCATCATTTCAACTAAAAATCCAAGTGACCTTTTCGTGACAAGGCTGCATGGCTTGATACCAGTGGGGGAAGAATCAGGAAGAAGTTTATTCTTTTCATTTTCTCCTTTTTTTTGCTCTCTGTTCCAGAAACGACAGCTAAAGCAATAATGTAGCATTTAATCAGCTTTTCTTTTTGCCCTGAGCTCACATCTATTATTACCAGGTAACAGTAAAAAACCAACTGATCAGGGCACACACCAAAAAATCCCCCAAAAAGGGAAGGGGAGGGGAATGCACTAACATGCATAATGTTAATCTTTACTTTAATCTTGACTTTTTTCCTGATAAACTATTTGGTTTTAATGTCTTTATAGAATAATTTGTCAACTCAAAGATCCTCACAAATCAAACAAGCTGCTGAAATATAAGCAGGAGATCCTGCTTGTGTTTTAAACCCTGCCTTTTCCAGAGTCATTAGGAATCCAAGCTCTCTCCAATCAGGTATTTGCATCTTCTTGAGGGCTGGTCTCTGACACCAGGAATTCCCTGGAGATTGGCAAGTCCTGCCCAGGGCTGGGCTGGATCCTGGTTTGCAGAGTGACCTGCCAGTGCCCTGGAGCTTGTTCTGGACCATGGCTCTTCCCCAGGTGATGTGCAGTTGTGTCCTGGTTTGTACTAGGATGCATGAAAACCCAAGTGTGACTTAAATGGTTTGGAGTAAGGGGTGGATATTGCCCTGGTTTGTAGCTGGGCCAGAGCTGGTTTCTTTTCAGCAGCTGGAACAGCGCTGGGGTTTGGGTTCAGCTGGGATTTGTTAGGAGAGAAGCATCAATAACACACCGATGTTTGTGTTTTTGTTTCTGCAAGTCACAGGACTTTGTTTCTTGCTAGTTTGCACGTATAAGGTCTAGGGGGGGCGAGGAACATTTAAAGAACACATTCCCAGAGAAACAAACAAGCAAAATCCCAGAACAGAGTCTTGTTTAAATAGTAATACATTACACGTTGTATTTGTTGCTCTTTTTTCTCAAAATGGTTCAATGAAAAAAAAAAAAAAAATCCAAGAACTATGCAGTAGCTGTGAATCTTACTAATAGCAAGTGTTCCTTTTCAATGTTGCTACTTAATTGGAAATTATCACCCTTTTAAATTTTCCATAGAAACACAGCTTACGAGGGTGGGAGAAAAAATTATCCTAAGTATATCTAATATATCTTTATTTAAATCAGCCAAATGTTGGCCAAAAAGAATATCAATATTCTATTTAATTTACAAGCTCTGTCCATAATAAACACTTCATTACCAGCAACAGAAAATAAGAGAAGACAGGATGCTCAAATGGGATTTGAGTCACTGCACCAATCCCATGCTACCCTATCTACCAGATGTGCTGGGGATTCCAGATTAGTACAGATGACATTTTCATTTGAAGTTGTGTGCTCCTGCACTTGGCCTGGTTTATATCAGTATTGCTAGCAAAATGCTGGTAAAATTGTTAAAAAATCCCTTTCACTTGTTTAGTCTGGATTTCATCTTCCATAAGCCCTCGGAGCCCACAGTGCCATCACCTACTGGGCTCTGAAGCACAAGAGTTATACAGAAGTCAGTCTTCACCTGGCTCTTGTCTCCCTGTTTTAAAGTAAGAGAACTCCTGTCTTCCCCAGATAGTCAGTTCTCTCTCCTTCTACTCATCCCTTCCTGAACAGGTCCCCTGCTACCTCCCCTTGGTCTACAGAGGGGAATTCCCAGCTCCAGCACCTCCATATCCTTCTTGGAGTGAGGGGCCCAACATTGAACACAGGACTTGAAGTGTGGCCTCACCAGTGCTGACAGGGGGATGATCACTGTCCTGGCCCTGCTGGCCCCGCTATTTCTGATGATCAAACTGCCATTTTATAAACTAAACTAAGGTTAAAGGGAAAAAAAAAAAAAAAAAGAGAAAAAGAGAACCAGAGACTCTGGTGCTGCCATTTATCTTGTGCACAGGTAAAACTGAGTATTACCAAGTCACAGTTCCACCTGTCAATTGTCTCCCAGAATAAAAAAGAAGATCAGAAATTTGGTTTAACAGCTAGCTTTTCCATCTCAGAAACATTTGATACTGTTGCTCTTTTAGCAAACCAAAATCAATAACTGTGAACCACAAGAAGTAGGTTAAACTTTCCTTTATGTGATTAATTCTTCCTGTAGCCAACTCCACTCCTAACTTCTACAGTTTTAAAACGCTTACCTCCAGGGACATAAAATGGCATTTGTTTTAAGTCAGATTTTGTGAAGTTCCTGCATGCAGCTCGCCCTCACTCTCTGAGAAGGTCTCTGATTCCCCTGAGCTGAACAGAGGTCTCTATTCCTCAACCATCAGGATTCCTCAAGCATCAGGATTCAAACCATACTCATCACTCTGTCCAAACACAAGGTGCCCATAACAGCTCGAGCCCTAATGCTCCATATTTTTGCTCTTTCTTCACTGTCTCAATCCCTAATAGCTCCCTCTTTGCCATTTCATCTATCCCAGCTTCTAAATCCACACATCATCCCATCAACTCACGGCAACACAAATACCCTCTGTCAGCCTCACTTTTACTCCCACGTGCACCAAAAAAATTCATCTCCTCTTCTTCACCTACTGTCTCCACTCTCCCCACTACCGCTCCCCAGCCCCGCTGCCTCCTATTTCAGGGTCTGCTTTATGAAGCATCCAATTATTTCACCTAGAGTTTAGCAACTGTGAGAACAAAGCAGAAAGTGTAAACAAAAAAGCATGGACTTTTGGGGTTTGGTACAAATATATTCAGAAAATAAATAAAAAGAGGACAGGTTCTCATAAAATAAGCAAGAATAAAAGGGGAGCCCCCGTGTTATTTCTCTCCAAGTGCAATAACCTCATGCACTGTCCTGTCACTCCCTACCAAGAATGATTTCATTTCCTCACATACAATGAAAAAAAAACAAGCAGTGTTTAAAGAAATATTTCCTTCCTGACACAGCTGAATTCACTAGGGCATTCCCAGTGTCTCCTCTTCTAAAGAGGAGTGACACCACCCATTGAACTATAACATGATGCAATACGCATTTGGAAATGCATAAAACTAAACAAGAGAACCACCATTTTGTTAAAAATAAGAAAGAAATGCTTGTATAAGAGGAGATAATAAAAAGTAACTGTACAGAAAAATAAAAAAAGCCCATACAAATAATTAAAGCTAACCTTTACATTATTATTGCAGTCTGCAAGAGACTTGCTGCAAACTTTAATAATATTGTTTGGAACATCAGTCATTTTGCTCTCGCTGAAATTCATTTTTGATAATGCAATAGTAACATCTCAGGAATGATATTAAGTTTCTACTTTGTATTAAAGTAGAATTGTATTAGCATGGTACAGTATGTGTTATCCCTGCTGGGATTACTTTCATGCTGGAAAAAACAATGTTATTTTTCTATTACTGTAATAAGTTATCTGTTTTGACAGTGGAAAATATATTTCACTGAACTACAAACTAACAAAATCTCTCATCTAAGAGGATATCACTGAAGTTTCTCTTCGGGTGTAAATTCAATTCCTAGCCAGCAGCAATCCTGCTAATTTTTTGGGGTTTTTTTGGCATGAACTCATTTGATTTGTGACATACCTGTGAGCCCTTACACTAAACTTAGCATGTCCAACCCAATTACTCTTGCTCAATCCTTGACCGAACTACTGGGAAATCTGCCTGAGGAAAGAACACAAGATTGCGAGTGACAGATCAATGTTTGTCTGCAGAAAACTCAAGCGTTCCCATTCCAGGATCTCTCTTGATCCAGCCTCTGCATTTGGCTACCTGCACCCTAAGAGAGTGAGCCAGCCCCAGAGCAGCTTGCAGGGAGGGAGAAATGGGGAGTCAGAGTTATGTTTCTAGTCAAACACATCTGTACTTTACTGGAGTAAGTCATTTTCCAAAGCACTCACCCTCATTCTAACACCATTTAAGCACTGGGATCACTGGTTTCCATTCCACTCTCACACTGGTGACTTGCCTTGAGCCTCCTCCAGTTGGCCTTAACTCATCAAATTCCTGTCAGGGCACAGAAGAAATGACTTCTAACTGGGATTTAAAAGGGGAAAAAGGGGCCACAGAATGGTTTGGGTTGGAAGGGACCTTAAAGCTCATCCAGTTCCAACCCCCCTGCCAGCAGCAGGGACACCTTCCACAAGAGTCACCTTATAACTGCCTCTGGTACCAGCTGCAACCAGTTCCAGATGTGAATTAGGGAGGTTAGCAGAGACATGCCTGGAATCAAGCCCCTTACTAATGGATCAAGACCATGATTAGCAGATACTGGGAGTTCAGCAAAGTCCAGGTGTTAGCCACATAATTGCTTCAATTCAAACCAAAGTGTCCATTTCCAAACATACATCTAGGGACACCTTCCACTAGACCAGGCTGCTCAAAGCCTCTTTGAGTGCAACCATCCAGCCAGTTCTTTATCCAAAACTGGTCCACCCATCCAGTCCCTGCCTCTCCAACTTAGAGACAAGGATGTCATGTAGGACAGTGCCAAATGTCTTGCACAACCCCAGGCAGATGACATCAGTTGCTATGAAGATGTTTCTGAAGCCACATGTCACATCACACCCGTAGAGTAAAGAAGCTTCGATAAAAAGAGATTAAATTTGGGAATAAGTTTGGGACTGGCCCATTTACACCGTGTGGGTTCCAACTGCTGGCCTGAGGGGCATTTTTTTTCTTTAGCAATAACACCATATTCAGGAAGAAGATAGGGAACTGGAATATAATCTAGAAAAGCTACTAGCAATCAATTGGGGTGCAGAAAATTACACCTTTGAGCTAAGAGCAAGCTTTCTGTCAAGTCTGCCCATGGCAGCAGGTGTCACTGTAAGGCAGAGGTATGGCAATTAGTAAATTATTGGGACACAGACGAGAACAGAAGCAGGCAAAGATGCTTTGTGGTACAAACATGGAAATTCCTGACAGCTGGTAGCTATACACGCTTTTTGTGCTAAGTGTTTTGGTTGCAAACATGATCAAACAGCAGATTGCTAGTATACACCTGCTTAAAAAAAAAACAAACCAAAAAAACTATGGAAACTTACTACTTAAACAGCAGTTTGCATAACAGCATTCAGCATGTGTAGTGCTCCTTTTACTCTCTGAGTGCTCAGTCCTCTTCCGCATATTACAGAGTTTACTGCCAGTCAGTGCAAACAGAACTCCATGCAGCACCTAGTTTAGCACCCCTGGAGCAAGGCAGATTCCTCTGAGAACAGATGGGAATTACCCAAATGGTGCCTTTAAGTTCTTGCAGTGGGGCTTTTATGGCTAAATTAATCCATAAATTTCTGTTACTCCATTTTCCAGTCATCCCAGGTTACGGATATTGCATCTTCTAGGGAGCAGTGTCAGCTGGGTTATGCCCAGCACAAAACAAGGGCCAGAAAGCCTCTTTGTTCTGCTCTTCCCTTGTGTGCCATCGCAGCCAGAGGCTGGTGGTAAGGAGAACCATTTCTGACCTGCTGCAGGTCCTTCATGTGGTGGTTTCACTTGGCTATTAGCCAAACACAGCTGCTCACTCAATCCCACCCATCCAGGGGACAGGGAAGAGAATTGAGGGGCAAGGGGAAGGAGACTCCTAGGGTGAGATAAGAACAATTTAATAATGGAAATAAAACTTTAAATAATAATGATATTAAAATAATAATAATCATAATAACAAAATATGCAAATGAGTGACACCCAGTGCCATTGCTCACCACCCACCGACCAAGCCCGGCCCGTTCCCAGATCACGATCCCGGAGGAGCCACAATCCCGAACCGAAACCGCAATCCCGGGAGAGCCAGAGCCCGAGTGAAAGCCAGAGAGAGCAAGAGAGGAAGAGCCCCTCATGGATCTCCTGCCCATGGGGGACAGGAGATGGAACAGCCCCTTGGCAGAGCCCAATGCCCATGGAGCTGATTCAGTTCAATATTCTTCGCCCCTGAGATCTTGCACTTGCAGACCAGCAAAACACGAACTCCTACAACTCCCACTGACAACTGAAAACATTGGTTATGTTATCAACGTTCTCCTAACAAATCCCAGCTGAAACCAAACCCCAGCGCTGTTCCAGCTGCTGAAAAGAAACCAGCTCTGGCCCAGCTACAAACCAGGACACTTTAGGATTCTGTAACATGTTTCCTGCCACACTGCCTGGAACTGCAGAGGCTGATGCATCCCTGAGAGGAGAAAGTATTTTTTCAGGAGGGTTTTCAGCCTGCTGTCAAGGAGTGTCTCCCTTGTACTCCTTCATGCCTGAAATATTAGCCTTCAGTCACCACCGACACAAAAAAAATCCAATTTCTGCTACAGCATTGAGCCGTTTCACAAAGAAAGTGCCAGAGAAATTAAGAACTAGCCTTCTACTACAAAGGCCGACAGGCAAGGGGAGTAGTTTAAATAATGACAAGGCTAGAAAAACACTAACTCATAGTCCAGAGACTGCTAGAACAACAGTGCCGGGATTTACTTACATGGAGAAGAGGGCTGCTCCTGCTTAACAACAGATCCTCCAAGGTCTCGACTTGCCCTAACGGCTACAACCCAGGTCAGAAAAGTCAATGTTCTTACCATCACTAGCAAAAAGTACTACTAGAGGTGCTCACTTACTTAAAAAAAAAAAAATAAAAAATAAAAATAACACTTACAAAGCAGATTTACATCATAGCAAGAAAAGGTTGTGCAGAGACTTGACATGAGCACTGGGGCAAACCCTGAACACGCCGAGCACCTGCACTGCCTGCAGCCAGACAGAAGATGCAGATCAGCAGGACCTCTGAGCAAAGGGGGTTTTTCCTGGACAGTGTCCAATCATTGCCTGGAAGGAGCAAGGTGAAATAGCTTCTCATCAAGGAATCCCCTGAAAGTTGCAGGTAGAGCACACTTGGGTTTTTTGTGTTTCTTTAACCAACAGGAACCATTCCTCCAGCAAAGGTTTTATGCTAGCCTCCCTGAAACACACTCAAATTTTTCCTGAGGGGAGAAGTATAAGAACCTGGAACATGAACACACAGAGTCAGTGCTCCTCCAGCCAGGCACTGAGCTGCTATTTCATATTTCACATTGTCACCAGAGCTGCTGCCACCATGCCACGGCGGTAGTTAATGACAGGAACACACAGCAAACTGTCAACTACAGGTAGTCGGCTTTTCCCTGCTTCATTTTCTAAACATCTAACTGAGCTGAACCTGCTTTCTTCTGCCAGCCTCAAAACCCCAAGCTCTCCTCAAAATGCTTGCCCTTGCACAGGGACTTCCCAGAAGACACAGTAGATTTGGCTTCTGAATAAGCAGGGTGGTTAAAATCATGCACCAGGGCACTACAGGGCATCAGGCAAGCCAAACACATCTTCTCTTCTCGTTATTTGTCTTTTTTTTTTTATTTTAGTATGTACAGAGCTAGGCCTAAGAGTTTTTGTGCTTGCAGTGACTGGCACATTGTAGGCCCTCTCCAGGCACCACCGTAATAAAAACAAGACAGACAAAGCAGGGAGAAAATGGATAACATAATACCTACAAACCACACAAGCCCCACTGGATGCAACCCTTGGGTTGCTGATGCCGGTCCCTAATGCAGCAGCTCTCTCTTAGTTATGTCTGTACAATATCTAATAAAATACAACCTCTGGGGAAGAAACTCATCATCTCCTCCTGCTCCTCTATGCACACAAGACCTCTTCTCATTTACCAGCTCAGCAAAGATCCTAAACTGTGATCAGACAAAAAGGTGCCAAGATAGGGATGCTCTGCTGCTACATCCATCTCAGGAGGCAGAAGTCAAGCCCAGACTCTGAAAATACAGCCTGAGCCAGGGGAGACACCACAGCAGCTTAAATATCTGCACTGGGAAGCAGCTTGAGAGGAAGAAAGAAAATCCTGCAGACCACAGTCAGGAAAGAATAAGGCTGTAAAAGGTTCTACTTCTCATAAAGCATAACATCAAGGTAGTGATTATAGGCCAAATAGGCACCAATTTTATTTAAAAATTGGATTTTTACTGTCTTCTTATTTTTCAAAAAAAGATGACAGAATTGCATGGCCTGTTAAAATTTGATTTTCCTTGGATTTAAGTAATGGGCTTTTGTACACACAACAGGAACGTACTGCTTGCAATATCCCTTTGACAAACAAGTTTCAGGGAAATCTGTTTTGAAAACATATTTAATAGTAAAATCAGAAACCATTTTCAAACAGAACATTTCTGTCTTAAAAGGCGTGACTTTTCATAAAGAAATGTTTGTGGTTATGTAGTGAAATGCAATCACAATGTTGGGAAAGAAGGAGAGTATAATGTGTGAAATGAGAAAGGAAGGATCACTGCTCAAAATGTTCAATATATTCAGTACACTTGAAATATTTCTGTTGCTCAGAGCATGTTAAATTTTCAGTCTAAGGTTTTTTTCCTGTATTTACTATTGTGTGGCAACATTAAACCGGTCTTTTTAGTAGTTTTGTCATTTTAAAATATTTTTATTCTCCCCTTTTTGTCTAGTTGCACGGCCCGTTTTAACAACAGTCAAAGTTTTAAGCTATCAAACAGCAATGCAGCCCTAAAAACAAAACTAGATTTGTTACTGCAATTGCATAATAGCAGAAATGCGTCTCCTGGGTGACCGATGGACCTTTAATGTTCCTGTGACATGGGACATAGCAGCTTGGCCCATGTCCCAGCTGGACTGGAGCTCCATAATAAAATGAGCAGTGCTGTGTTATATGTAATTCTCCCAAGAATAAGTTGTGCCAGGTTTCCAAGATGCCCTACCAACAGTGAAAAGACACTTGAAAAGTCCATAAACATGTATCTCCAAGATACTCACTGAGCACAAAAAGCCATGTTAATAAAATTCAGAAGGTACCAGAGGCTACTGAACCGTAATTTCTCTGTTTTCACCAATTCATCTTAAAATATACATAAAAAACCCACAAACCCTTTCATCTCAACTCTATTTGTGGGAGTACATCATCTGTATCAAAAAGCTGCTACGCCCTTGACAATATGAAGATCAAAGCGTGGTCTTTAGTATCTTCTTGAGGGAGGTTTTAATGTTATTTATGTTCAATTGAGATCAGTTTCTTCAGCTGCGCCTTCTGCACACATTCACTAACTAATCTCCCAGCAACCATATATATTCCTTTTACTCAGGATTAACTCAAAACAAAAGCTTTTCTCACAGAACTGTTAAATTTGGTGTCCTAACTAGGCTACATAAATGGCCTCGTGAGCCAGAAGTCAAGAAGCACCAGAAATCACTGCTTCAGAACAAGTATTTTTGAGATATTACAGGTTGAGCCATTTCTTTTTAGTCTTTAAATCACATTATAAATGATACTGCACCTCAGGTTCAGGGGAGTTGGATAAGTAAAACAGTATTACAAGAAGCAAGTTATTATAACACTGAAAGGGATTAGAAAATAAAAATATCTGTTCTAAGTTTTCCCAGATAAACTCTTCTTTACAACTTAAACTGAGCAATGACAAGCAGACTAGAGGATATACTTTGCGAATTTTCACTGCAAAGCTAAACAATGGTATCTGGGAAACTGCCAGAACCAAGCTTTAACCAAAAATTCCAATTTCTTCTAACAAACTAAGCTATAGTTTGTTGCAGGACTGGACAAAGGAGGAGCCAAATTCATCTGTTCCCACCTCCTCCCCATTCAAACACAAATATGTTGCAAGACTGAAATTACTCCAGTGTAAATCCTATCATACTCCCAGTTTTCACAGGTGTGTTTGATTATTCTCCTTCTAATCTCTAATATTCAGCTCACCTTGAATCTCTCTTGCCAAGCTGCTCTTAATGCAGAAGGAAATTCCATCTTTAAATCCCTCCCCTACTAATCAACTCTGAATAAATGAAAAGGCATCATTTAATTGCTAGTCTGAACCAAGAATGACAATAACACAGACACCTCCTCTAACTGAAGGGAGAACATTAAACTCCACTTCTCTCTGCCATTTGGGAGTTATGTGGCAACCCCAAACACATGAAAATAAATTGCTTCCTCCCCATGCCCTCTGCGTTGAGGGTGGTTGTAACTTTACTGCTCATCAGGAGCGACGGAGAACGCCAACCACATGCTGCAAAGTCAGAGTGAACTAATGAAAGGAAATCTCCTCACAGAAGGAAAAAGTTATCAGTGAACTTAAAACCCGTCTGAAATGGACTCACAGATCCGCTTCCCAGCAGAACTTCCACAGCAAACTCCCTCAACTTGGAAAAGGGGATGAGGGAAGAAGCGAGGAGAAATAATTAAATTTATATACATAAATTTTTCTTATTTGCGCAGTCACTGGACAAGCCTATTTCCTACAGATTTAAATATACAGCTTTAACATGTTATTTCTTGTGGTTTTTAAATGTACCATTTCCACCGCGGCTTCCAAGTCATTAAACTTAAGACAAGCATCTGAGGGAAGAAAATAAAAAAATACATACATTAAATAATTTTAAACAAAACTAGATCAAGCAGAACTTGGCTTAAGACCCTTTCTAAAAGAAACAGGATAATCCAGACAAGTTTATCAGTCACAAACTACTTTCAAAGTGAAAAAAAAATGGAAATTATTCTTTCACAGCTCAGGTAAATCTACATGCATATCGTATTTTATTATCATCTACACCAAGATCAGCTCCTTTCATCCCAATATCCTCCTCTTTGGCAGGGTAAATCTCTTCAATCTACTAGAATCTCTAGGGACTGTCTTCAACAAAAACAAAAACCTACCACAGAATCACAGAATCACAGAATGTCAGGATTGGAAGGGACCTCAAAAGATCATCTAGTCCAATCCCCCTGCTGAAGCAGGAACCTAAATGACATCACACAGGAAGGCGTCCAGGCGGGTCTTGAATGTCTCCAGAGAAGGAGACTCCACTACCTCCCTGGGCAGCCTGTTCCAGTGCTCTGTCACCCTTACTGTAAAGAAGTTCTTCCTCAGGTTTAAGCGGAACCTCCTGTGTTCCAGCTTACACCCGTTGCCCCTTGTCCTACCATTGGGCATCATTGAGAAGAGCCTGGCTCCATCCTCATGACATTCGCCCTTAACATATTTGTAAACATTAATTAGGTCACCCCTCAGTCTCCTCTTCTCTAAGCTAAAGAGACCCAGCTCTCTCAGTCTTTCCTCATAAGGGAGATGCTCCACTCCCTTAATCATCTTGGTGGCCCTGTGCTGGACTCTCTCCAGCAGTTCCCTGTCTTTCTTGAACTAAACCAAACCAAGCTCTGCACTTTTTATTTATATATGTACATAAAAATTGATTCTATGCATATTAACATCATATATACACCAAAAAGTTAAAGGTTTTTAGCATTTTTTTTTTCTAACAAGAGAAAAAAAACTTTTTTAATTTATGTAAACTTCCTTTGGAAGCAGAAGAACAGTATTTATTGTCAACACAGCGTTTTTTCAACAGCAAACGCCATTTCAGAAATATTTTGACTAACATTTTAGATATATGGAACTTGACATTAGCTGTGGTAAAATTCAAGGCAATAGGTTACACTATTTGAGGAACATTAGTACAGTAATATTTATTTATGTGGCAGTAAAACCAGGGGGAAAAAAAAAAGCTCTCAAGCAAAAGTTCTGCTCTTTCAACAACGTTTCTGACAAATACTTTTGAATCATATGTATTCAGTGGAGTGGCTCTTTTAATGTTCTTTAGAAGTACTTTAACCCATCAGCCCGAAGAGCTTCGCGTACAGAGCAGCCGCCCCCAGGTCGCTGCGGTTTCACCAACACAAGAGATGTTCCTCCAGATGCCAGGTAGCAGGAGCAGGTTAAAGGTGACAGCTCCAAACGCAGCGAAGCACTAACAATGCGCCACCACCACAAAGTCAAAGCCAGGTCAGAGCTTGGAAATCATTCACAGCACTAACACCTGCATACACGCAGAGCCTGGTGGAAGCTTCCTTGGGAGGATGTAAGCACAGACCTCCTCCGTGGTCCAGAACCCACCACACTGCCCAGAGCATGTGGACTCAGAGACTGAGTTCCCGACACAGGTTGTTCCCAGATGAGTTTTGAGAAGTGGGCCCATGAGAACCTCATGAGGTTCAACGGGGCCAAGTATGAGGTTGTGCACTTGGGTCGGGGCAATCCCAGGTATGCACACAGACTGGGAGAAGAACTCATGGAGAGCAGCCCTGCTGAGAAGGACTTGGGGGTGCTGGTGGTCAAGAAGCTTGACATGAGCCAGCAGTGTGCGACTGCGGCCCGGAAGGACAACCGTACCCTGGGCTGCATCAAGAGAGGGGTGGCCATTAGGGTGAGGGACGGGATTGTCCCCCTCTCCTCTGCCCTTGTGAGGCCCCATCTGGAGTACTGCATCCAGGTCTGGAGCCACCAACACAAGAGAGATGTGGAGCTGTTGGAGTGGGTACAGAGGAGAGCCAGGAAGATGATCAGGGGGCTGGAGCACCTCTCTGGTGAAGAAAGGTTGAGGGAGCTGGGCTTGTTTAGCTTGGAGAAGAGAAGGCTCTGGGGGGACCTCATTGCAGCCTTACAGTACTTGAAGGGAGCTTCTAAACCAGAGGGAGAGCACCATTTTACATGGGCAGACAGTGACAGGACAAGGGGAAATGGTTTTAAACTAAGAGAGGGGAGATTTAGGTTAGAGAATAGGAGAAAATTTTTCACCCTGAGGTAGGTGAGACAGTGGCCCAGGTTGTCCAGAGAAGCTGTGGCTGCTCCTCCCTGGAAGTGGTCAAGGCCAGGCTGGGTGAGGCTTTGAGCAACCTGGTCTAGTGGAAGGTGGCCCTGACATGGCAGGGGGGTTGGAACTAGATGATCTTCAAGG
>NW_010301572.1:22960-23388 GCF_000700745.2 Antrostomus carolinensis
ACCCCCGTCCACAGCAGAAGGGTTGGAACTGTATGAGCTTTAAGGTCCTTTTGAACCCAGACCATTCTATGATTCTATGAGAGCACAAAATACTCTAGTGCCTAAGCACACCCAACTCATTTCACACTTTGTCATATACATCAAACAAGTGCCATCTTAAAATCACAGCAGAGAAGCAACATGGAGTCACTTTCACGCTCTCCAGCAAGCTCAGATGAACTATGCTCTTCCTCTCTGTGATTTGGAAACAAGAAGAAACGATAAAAACAGAACATCTATTATTAAGCTCAATAAAAACACATGAATGAACAGAGCTCCAAGAGCCTGCTGCTGATTTAGAAAACAGGTACGTTTTTATGAGCTATCAGGCCTGCTGAGGAAACTGGGGCTTTTTTGTTGTTATTAAAAAATAAAATAAAATAAAATAA
>NW_010301573.1:0-8543 GCF_000700745.2 Antrostomus carolinensis
GTATCTTCTGTCACCAGGGCACCCACCTCATAGTAGTGACACCTTACAGGGAGCAGATAATACTCAGCCCAAATCCTTAAAATACCAGATCACTCCTGAAATGCCAGTTACAGGTGAAATTGCTACTAATACATGAATAAGTTCTGATACCTTATTTAAAAGCACACTGTTTAGATACCACAGTGACAAGCAATCTCTAAATAAATACTCAAGCAAAGCTTTAGAATTATGCATTCAAAATGGTATGCTGTAGATTTATTTGTAAAATGGTGGAGTGTGCACTGCTACAAGAATAAAGAAACTATATACACTTAATTGCACTCAGAACCTTATTAGTAAAAAATTTTTAAGACAAAGGGACTCATATAAGTTGACATCAAACTAACCTTTACTGCTCACAGAAATACTTTGCTTTCAAAAGAAAGAAAAATCCAGGAATTCATAGTTATGCAGCAATTTCAAATACAATGCCAGACAGATACCCAAGAATAGTGTGAATCACAGGTCTACACTTCATCCAGCAGAAACAAAAGCAGAAAATCCACAGGATTCTTACTCATACTGGTTCTGATTTTCCCCAGGTAGGTGGGAGAAAACGAAAGTGAAAGACACTTCAGAATAGTTGAATACACAGACACAGACAAGGGACAGCACTCTTACAACTGAAAATATTCTCGCTTAAGTAACATTTTTCTAAAGCCCACACCAAAGCACTAGACTCACAAGAGCACACCAGTGAACTCTTCTTGAAGGTGGGCTGATGGCGTGTTGAACAGCACCATCCCTAACCGGTGATGCCTTCACCAATAACTCCAGTTAACTAGCTCTTGGGAGAAGGGGAGTAACAATGCACAAGACAGCTTAGAATCAGATCTGGTATTGCTTTGCATTATGGTACCAGTTCCAGTGGTTCTGCCCCATGTTCCATCAAATCTCTGTGTCCATAGCTTTTTAATTCCTTTCCTAAATTGGTAATGAGCAACAGAGAACTGAAAATAGATTGCAGATGTGTGGCAAGATGTCAGTAACATGATATACAGAGAAATAATTTGTCATTGATGCAACGAGTAGCCTATCAGCCTTGTGAAAGAACTATTTGCAGAGATACTTCTTGTAATGTCAAGTTCACAAGACAGCGATAGCAACATCAGCAGCAATATAACCAGATTTTATTCTTATATTCCTAAACTACAAAGGATTGGTCACATTTTTTGTAAGTTCTGAGATGCTCCCAGGTCTGCATCTCACTAAAAGTAAAGAGTTCAATGCTTAGACCTGTGAACAGACTCAGGCACCTAGAACAGGTGCATGATTCCAAAATTAGACTCAAGAGCCTGACGTCCCATGCATCAAAATACCTAGCAAATATATTTCTGACCATACCCAAAGCCCCAGGAAACTTGGCCACGTTGAGTAGTGAGGTGCTTTGTTCCAGCTGGCATCACCAAACACATTGGCACAGCCCAGAGACGTGACTGAGGAAGGATAAGACTGTTTGCTGCCGTAGCAGCCTGTTTCCTAACCAACAGATGGGTAGTTAAGACTCTCACCTAGGTAAGAGGATTCAAACTTGAATTTCACAAATAAATATTCTAAAGTATTTAAAACCTCTGTGTCTGCGTGGCCAAGCCACTATCCCTGAGCTGCAAGCACTGCATTTTGTATGGGAAAAGTGAATACCATCTGGCACAGAGAGAGGCTTGTTCTCTATTCCTGTGGTCGGGACAGCCTTCTTAGAAGGAGGAGATGGAGGTTTCCAGTCAGTGGCTCAGTGAATATGTGCTACTGCTATATAAAGCTCCTGAGAACATCATATCTATTTATGTCACCCCATTTAGCCCTTGTAAATCTCACCCTAACATTGACATCTAAAACAGGCCAGATGAATCACACTTGAGAAATGCCCAGTTCTCTCTAAAGAGAGCCTAGACTGTAAAGCTCAGCCATAGATGTCAACACTGAAGATGTCCCAACTGAGATGAATCTCACCAAAAGCCACACATACAGAGTAACTTAATTATCCAGCTTCTATTTAGATGTCTAACTACTACCCACATCAGAGGGAGCCGAGTAGGAATTACGTATCCCAGCACCCAGAGCTCATCTGAGGACATTAGAGACAATGACTATCCTTATCTTCTTTCTTGTCCTATGCCAAATATATCATTAATGCTTAGCAACTTAGCAAGCACTACTGTGGTACCAAGAAGCTCCAAAGGATATCAGCAAATGTCTGTTACTCCGTTTGATAACTCACAGATCCCTGAACAGCATTAATGAATTTACAGCAGTAAAAACAATCTGGAAAGGAAATAATACTCGTTTAAAAAACAAACAAACAAACAAAAAACCCAACAAAACCTCAGCTATGTCTCTAAAAATTGTGTCCAGCAGAAGTCATCAACAGTCAAAATTCAACCACCAAATTATACTGCATACTACAGCCAAAACAAGAACAATCACCTAAATACTATTTCCTATAACAAATAATAGGTATGGTCATTTACAGTTTGAGTTTACGAAACACAAACCCAATCATATTATTTGTTAAAATTCATCTCTGTGCAACAAAATATTGTTAATATTAGAGTTAGTAGCATATCATAACAGCTGGCAATATACACTTTAACAGTATGTACATGTACAACAATTATGATATGTATTTTATCAGTCCTAGTGTATTATTTCTCCTATCCAAAGCCCTGGGAGCAGATGGGAAGACTATTAGGGTCATTCCTAGACCTCACAAAGCTACTAAGGGTGTGAAGTGAGTCTGTTCACTAATCTATGTTGGAACAGTCTTGTGTCCTTATTCAGCAGCCACCAATCTCCTTATTAAGTTTCAAATTCAATTTTTTTTCCTGCTTCTATGAAGTGCACCAATGAAAGTTTTTCTTAAAAACAGATTAAACGTTATTGTGATTACCTTTTCATTGCTCCAAGCCTGAGAATATTGACCTCTGTTTTGAAGCCTAACCTTGTTTTTCCTGCCTTTCAAGTTTATGTGAGGTTGCCTGTTTGATACCCATACATGAAAATTTCATATTGTTGACTGTATTGTTGGCTGTTCTCGATAAATTATTTAGAATGTCTGAATATTACTGCAGTGTTCAGATTTTCAGAAGATTTTGGTAAATCCCTTTATTCTACTGTCCTCAAAAGACAGACAGCTATTCAATACACAACTAACAATAGCACTAAAAAATAAAATGAAGGCTGGCCTGGAACAGAGCAAGTATAATTATCTACTAAGAATTCATTATAACTCAGTAGTATCTAAACATTTTCAAGAACTTTTGTCTTAATTTTAGCTAAGGAAGCATGCCAACTAAAACAAGGCTGTTGAACATGCTTACCTCAGGCTAAAAGAATACAAATCCTCTCATAGGCACATGAATTATGATTCTGATAAATGAATATCATGAAGTGCATGAGTTTGAGCGATACTGGAGAATAAGGAGAGATCTTGAAATCAAAATACACACATGCAGTGTTCTTTCGTAACTACTCATCTGTAATATAAAATATAGCCCTAGATAAATATAAGAAAATAGGTCTATCTTCTCCTAAACATCCTGAAAGAAATTCCCTGCAGCTTGTATCCTCCAATTACATTTTTATAGATTTTTTTTTTTTAAAAAAAAAGGTCAGCTTCTTCCTTGCTTTAGAACTTCTCTAATTTGCCCTTGAAACATATTGAAACCTTAAATACAATCCACTGAAAGCCTGCTTGTTACTCTCAAAGCACATAAATAATGTTTATCCTAATGTATCGCAAAATTACACTGGTGCATTGTAAAATGTAATGCTTATTTTCTAGTACCAGTACAAGTGTGACAGTGATTGCACAGTGATACACACAACCTGGTGACAAGCAGCTCCATGATTTAATTACATAACTTGTGAAGATGTTTTCGCTTTATTTTTAAAGCTCTCTTCTC
This sequence comes from Antrostomus carolinensis, assembly GCF_000700745.2. Classification (NCBI taxonomy): domain Eukaryota; kingdom Metazoa; phylum Chordata; class Aves; order Caprimulgiformes; family Caprimulgidae; genus Antrostomus; species Antrostomus carolinensis. The sequence continues at coordinate 3,942 of NW_010301573.1, forward strand.
TCTAAATTCTTACATTTTCAGTAACAGCAAAATATTTTTTCCTTTATCAAGAGCATTCAACTTTTATAGACACCTTTCACACCTCTCTCAACCATCCCTTTTCCCAAATTGAGGAAACTTACTTGAGTTTCTCATTATATGGAAAGATGTTCCCTTTCTCTCTCTCATCATCCAGTTTTACTGTGAGTTTTACAACCAGAGGCAGCCAGATCTGCTCATCACACCAGAATCCGTGAATATCATTGTATTGCACACCTAGTGGCAAAATGATGCTGGCCATTTTACTCTTCACTCCTTTCCTCATAATTCCTAAGGTTCCATTTGACTTGACTTTTTTTTTTTTTTTTTTTTTTTTTAAAAAAAAAAAAACAACCAAACTCATGCTTAACACTAAGGAGATATGTTTTGGGATTCACTACCAATATCCTATCCCACATATTCTGCATTATTTTTCCCTGTCCTGTCCTCCCTTATTTTAACAGCAACACAGTTAGTCTCAGATTTGACTACCTTGAACAGCATGGTATACTATGTCGTCACCTTGCTATTTATTAAGCCCCCGTGACCACTTTGACCACTCTTAATTTCAGGCATCAAGCCATGACAATGGCATTTCTTCCTCATCAGCTTCAGTCCTCCCTCCTCACAGTGGATTCCTTGTGTGATATAGTTCAGGTGAACACTAGAGTACTCCAATAGCTTACTATTGTGAACACGAGTGAGCAATAAAGTTTCTGACACCATTTATCTTTAATATATTTGTGCTCATCTTCCTTAAACTAGAGCTTAACAGGATTGCTTAATGGGCTGCAGTAATAAAAGACCTTAAATAACCCTGTGCTTTGCAGTCTAAATACACTGGGTATCCAATACAGCAGCTGTGCATTGGACTCACAGATTTTTTTTTTTTCCAATACTAGTCTGTGGGTTCTTCTGCCTGGATGCGAGTGTGTGGAACATCATCCACCTCACCCAATCTACTCATCTCAGAGTCCTTTCTATGCAACAGATCGACTCAGCAGAGTCACCAGTGTGTCTTGAAGCCTGTCCAGCCCCAAAATAGATACCAAGTTAGGCTGTGGGAGTGTTGACTATAGCTCCCTGGGGAGCAGGAAGCTGAGTGCACGAGGGTCCCGATTAGAAGGGTGAAAGTAAAAAACATTAATACAGAAAAGTAAAGACTGAAATGCAGTGAGAGTTGCCGCCAAGAACCAGGAGCGGAGAAGTACCAAAATACACAATAATGATTATTATGGAAACAGGGCACAGGAGTTTAAAAATGTGATTTAATTTTGTATGTATGATTCATGCAACAAAATAATTCTGCTTAAGCACAGTCCCTCATTTAGTCAGTGCAGAATGCTATATATAAAAAAAAAAAAAAAAAAAAAAGCTAGACAACCCCCCATCTGTAAACAGGAACAAAACTACAAAATAGCCTAGAGATTGATTGGCATTTTACGTTAAAATAGACAGGATGAAGCAAATGAGGATTCATATGGGAAAAATATCGTATGGTTTATACTAAATACAAGGCAATATTTATACTGAATTCTAGCATATGAATGATGACTGGACTGCAACAAATGTTCATACAATCCTTTGACCATGTATGGTATATTAATATTGTAAGGTCTAATCACTGAAAAATAGTTATTTCTGAAGGTTCGAATCAGAACAACATAGAAAAGAGTCTGAAAAAAAAAATAAGAACATTCACTAGTCCCTTGACATTTAAAAACACACCTAATGAAAATTGAGTCAAAGTAACAAAAATAATGTACTTAAGCAATAAAATTCCTAAAATAGAGAAATATTAAAGCTCAGTGGCATCTGTTTGTCTTATCTGCATGGATATGTGGCTAAATGGGTCAGAGGCAGAGATAGTCACAGTAATACAATGCATGTGCTTATTGTTCACAATGTAATTCTTTACAGTTGTTTGTAAAGGCTGGGCAGGCCAAGTGCAAGATGGCTGCTTCCCTAAGGATACGGCTGTAGGTGAATCATTTGATGCGAGTGGTCTGGGTTTTGTGTTAGGTTTGTTATAATGCTCAACTACTGAGCAAGAAAGACAGAGGGCTGGAACAGCATGACTGCAGCAGGTTGTGATCAGGAAACATTTGGCAGGGCTCTGGGGGAAAATCCACAAAGTGCCTTCTCTCTATCTGGTTTGGGCAAAGGGTTGGATCTGAAGATAAAAGGTGTCCCTTCCACACTCTCATTTCTAGACTCTTCCTAACAGATGCTTCGCCACCTTTTAACATTCAGAAAATCTGAGCCCAACATTCTGATAAAGCAACAAGCCATGCACGCACAGAAAAAGTAACTACAGCACAATGACTTTTGTTAGATTAACTTGTCATTATTGTTGCTTGTTAAATGCTTTATATACACAGCTAATTCTCAAATGGCCACTTTCTTTTCTTTTTTTTTTTTTTAAAAAAAAAAAAAAAAAAAAAAAAAAAGGAACAGGTCAATGCTTGTCCCTGGTGTGCACAGCTATCCCAGATAATACCAATACAAATTCCCCAAGCAACTAACAGACTTTTAACAAATCAGTTCATGTCCTCTTTCCACACTGAAATTCTTTCTGCTCTGCACATCCCAGTGAAAGAGATAAGTATTCACAGTCATGTCCCTGCTATGACTCATATCTTGTTAGAACAGAAACAGGCACTTGGCTCTGTGGAAAAAAATCCCTCAGCCGCCTGCTTTGGTTTGCTGCAAGCCTACAGCTCCCCAGCTTGTGCACTGTTGTGTCACAGAGGTCTTCATGTCCCACAGGAGACAATTACTAAGAAGTACCTCCAGAATAAGTGATGTTCTGCATATAGAAGTGTGGCAAGGACTAAAACAGTAAATACACTAACCTTAATGTTTCAAAGTAGCCTTGACAGTTTTCATGCAAGGAATCAGCAGAGCCACTTCATGTCACAGTGCTAGTGCTCAAAGCAGATAGGCAGAGACATGATCCAGCTGGGTGCAACGGAGTTATGGCATATCTCATATTTTTAAGGGCTTTGCTGTTGGGAGCATGAAACTTGTGCTCTTTAGCAGTAGAGGCTTTGAAGAGGACTGAGACAAATGTGGCAATTAGGTGGGATATCACATGGCATCTTCTGTTATTATGTTGACAAATGCTGTTTGAGATTAAAAATTTCCTTTCTTTCATGTCCATTTGAAAAGGCCCAAAAAAGCACAGTGGCAAAGCTAGTTAAGTTTATTTGATGCAAACATCATGGACTGGACAAATGCAACATAATTTTGGGAATGCAGTTAAAGCCATAGACCCTAATTGGTCATTCTGTCTCCTGTTCTGTGGCATCTCTTTACACCACTGAAAAAAAATGGGTTATCAAATAAAATCTCAAGGGACATCAGCTGCAAACGTACTAGCTGGCCCGTATCTTGCCTAAACGTTCATCTTCAATGTTTCCCTCTAATTAAATAATGAAAGCACAGAGGACTGGTCAGACACCATTAAAAGCAGTCATGCCACTTCATACCTCATAAAGATCTATCTATAAAGGAATTAGGTACAGATAAATAGAAGTAGCATGCACTTGGGAAACCATATATTCAATGCTCTCTTTCATTTCTGTCTTTGAAAACTTGTGGCTGATTCAAAGAATGTCTCCGACATCTGTCTAATCCTCTGCATTGCACATGGAAGAATGAGTAAGGAGAACCAGATAAGCAGAGGCTGGTACGGAAAGATATATCTGCATACAAGTGTGGTCTATTCATCAGTTGTGATGTGTTGTACAATTATAATTGCAAAATATGTAATAGATAGAAGTCAACAAGAGTGCACTAAAATACATTAAAACAAAACAAACCAAAAGGTGTCCTAGGAATCCATTTCAGTACATCTTCCACCACATTAGCTCAGAGGTAAATGCACATTCTCCTACCCAAAATATTAGATACTTGGACTTTGCACTTTCGCTAAATAAGACTCTTCCATAAACATTAGCAATAATTAGTGCAGTGCCAATATTATTTCAACATTTGTTATCTCAAATATGAAAATGTGGAATAAATGGAGGGATTTTAGAAGACTGAAATACTTAAAAATTCATAAATGATAAAACATTATTACTATGTCTTTTTTTCAATGAAAATTAAATACTTTGATCTTCCCGAGTATCATTTCGGCTTAGAATTGAATATTTCAGTTTATTTTGTTGAACCAAACCAAAGCTTATTTTTTATTTACATCAGCATTTAAATGTCCTTTCCAAACACTTTGTGCTGAGTGCTCCTTTCACCCAGGAGGGGCACTCCACTATGCTTCAAACTTTACAGCCTAGTTAATTCATCCAGTCTGCTGGCAGAGTAAAGGCAGCAAGTTCCTAACCACAGACTTTGTGATACTACATGTCAAAACAAAAAAATGTAATTTAATCTTTAGGTGACAAAAACATATTAAATAAATAAAAAAAAAGGGGGGGGGCAAAAAGTGGTTTTACTTGAGTCAAGCTCCCTCTTTCAAAAATTTTGTTTTCAGAATTTAAAAAAGTGTCAAGAAAGATTGAGTATTTTTTACAAGAAAAGTTTTCATTCTGCAAAAGCTGTGTTTTTTATTACACATCATTC
>NW_010301573.1:8581-11800 GCF_000700745.2 Antrostomus carolinensis
TACCCTTTGCTTCTACAGAGTGTATTGTAATGCCTCCTTATGAATTTTTTTTCTTTTAAATCTAACATATTTTTCCTTATTGACAACACTGAAATAAACATGACTAAACACAGTTTTCCTGTGAGTTCACATGCAAAAGTAGCTTGGGTAATGTATTCATTTTGCTGTTTATATTGTCCTGTTGAAAACAGGGACAACTTGGCACTTTCTCAAGCCCCAAAGAATAAAGTAAAAATGAAACCAAGCTGTCATTAGGCAATGTTTCTGAGCAGACTAATGCAGAGCTGCAGGACTTGCCTCAGAGTTCAATATCCAGTCTTCCTCCAAAATCCCTGGCAAAAGGTCATATTATGTCATCTACACTGGATTTAGACTTCCACTTTCTCACTCAAGGACAAATTCCAAGGGCTGGAACCATGTCCCTCATCCTTATAATGAGATGGAGTGTGTATAACTTCTTCTTCACATTCCCACAGTTCTTCAAGGACAAAGAGAACTATGTGCTACAGACACAGATTACATCTAACTACCTCAGAAAGTTAGACAGCAAAAAACCCCACAGATTTAATTCAAGCAAGCACTCTTGGAACTGGTATATATGGATGCACACCAGCATATCAACCTGTACCATTTTTGTGACCATTCTTTTCTCCGTTAAACTTCAATTTTGCTTTTTGCAGCAACCAGAATTATGCATCGTGCTGGAGAGAAGCACTCTTCAAAAGGGAAAAACACTACATCAAAGCAAGATTTCTACCCTGGACCACAGCAAATTGCTTGGCTAGCCTGTTATTATACTCAAGGCATTCTCAGGCAGCTGGGCTTCATTAAAGGCAATGGAGCTTTAGCCATTAACTTCAGAGAGATCAGGATAAAGCACTAAATGCAGTGAAGACAATTTAAAGCATGTTAAGCAAGAAAATGAAATGGTATAGAGCATTGCTAATGCTGTAGGCTAACTGTGCTTCCTATTGTCTGCTGGAAGACCATGTATACCTTGGGAAAGGCTTTTCTACAGGGTTTTTGTTTTTCATCCAGCCCAGCAGAGCACTGCCCTGGCGGGGCCCTTGCCATGCTACAGCAGAATGAACAGCTAAAAGACTAGGTCCATCCCTCTTTCCTCATTGTACCAGTCCCAGCAGGGGGAATATTTCCAGGCAGAGCACTGTTGCAGAAAGCAGCTTTTGGGGGAAGAAAAACACATGGTCAAGAGTTTGCCTGTATAGGATTTGCCGATTTATTTGCTGTGAGTTTTAACAGCACTGATGTAGTACATTGGAAGATGAACAATACAGTCCTTTGGGATTCAGACCAGGCTTAGAGTAAGTTTTGAATAGATCTATAGCCTTCCATATAGATGTTTACCTTCCATATACCACATGCAAACACATGAGGCTGGCTGAGCTGCTGTGCTACAGAAGAGAGGTCTTGGGAGAAGCACATGTAGATGGACAACATAGAGCGTTGCCCACACAGAAGGAAGCATTGGGAAGCAGTTAACAGCTGTGGGACACTGCAGGCCAGGAAGGTCAAGGAGCCCCCAAGACCAGGACCAGCAAGGGAGAGTGTCTGCTCCACATCCTGCTGCTGACTCGCATTGCAGTTTGTCCTTCTAAAGAACAAACCAGCAAGGTGGACACTTCAACAGAAACTTCAATAATCTGCAGCTTTACAAAGCTAAACCCAACCTGACTCATGCCACTTGCATCCCTACCAGCTGGCAGCATTGCACTTAGGGTGCACTTCTCAGGTCTCTGAATGCGGTAAAACTGTTTTGTTTGGGATCTCATGTGAGTTTTGTGGAACACAGGAGGAGAGCTCTTCTAATCTACCAAAATCCAAAAGCATAACCAGACTTAAAGAGCAAGTTTTTAGAAAGTTTTGTACTTTTTCAAGGTCTTAAAAAGAAACTCTTTTTCCACCATCATTCACTCAGTTTGTTCACCATGACAGTGAGTTTTTTAAAATCAATTCAGGGTCCAGCAGCCACATGCCAACATGCCTGCCAGGTCTGTCCCGCTCCCTGAGAGATGCTAAGGCTCATTCTTCAGTTTTTTAGTGTAAATTATTCATTGTGAAATAACTCAGCTCCAAGCTGTGCTTAACCTCAGCCTAAGTCCAGGACTTTCTTAATCCCAATACTCCCCCAAAATATTTCTACATTTCTAAAGAAATGCATAACTTGCAAAGACAAAATTTCAATTTTCAGCCTATTAAGTCTGTGCAAAATTTAACTGAACTGTATTTTTGTGAAAGCTACACTTAAAAAGAACTTAAACAGCTGCCCTCATTCAGACTTTAGGTGATTAATTCTGAAGTAGGTTTTATGAAAGAATGAACAATAACAGCGGAAGGTCCAAGCATTAATATTAACCTGTAATAAAAGGAATGATGTTTAAACCATTCCTAGAAATAAAAGATGAGTACCTGGTCCTACAGCACTGGAAGAAGCACATAGCTTAAATTATATCCAATCAGGCAAAATACAGATATTAAACATTTATGAGCAGCTCTGATATATTCTGAATTAATCAGTTCTGCACATTTAAAGTTTTAATATTTAATGTTGCTACCTCAACAGTCCTGTAGAAATATTAAACTTTTGTACAGTCCTTTAAAAGGACTAGCAAGAGATTTTACTACAAATAACATCTGAATTGTGGCTGTAGGTTTTGTGCTGGGCTGTGTTTTGTGGAGAACCACGATTATAATGTATTGAACTACAACTGAAATTCTCAACATTTTCACCACAGATGAAACAGGAATAAGGACAGCAATAATGAAAATAACAAATATTAAGCCAGGGATAAGTACATGTGCAATCTGATTAAGTTTAGGCATAATGGATTACTCATAAAGGCTTACTAATATCATACTTTCATGAAATCTCTCAGATGAGTGTAAATGGCATGCTAAAGGAATTTTAGACCATTGCAGCGTATTAGTGTTAGTGTGTTAGTATAGTAAATCTTCTCCAAAACACCAGCTGTGGTAAGCAAATATACATATAGATATATTTCTCCATCCACAGATTCCCTCACTGTAAAAAGTAAACACTGACATTTGTCTTCACTGCTGCCAATAATCATAGAATTGTAGTGGTTGGGAAAGACCTTTAAGACCATCAAGCCCAACCATAAACCTAAGACTACTAATTCCACCTCTAAACTATGTCCCCAAGCACCTTTTCTACCCACCTTTTAAATACCACCAGGGAAG
>NW_010301574.1:0-9118 GCF_000700745.2 Antrostomus carolinensis
GGGGACCGGCTGGGTGCCGGGACGCGCCTGTATCGCACAAGCTGCTCTCTAGGATACGTGTGCAGCTGGGCTCGGCAGCGGTACGAATGATTAAGGTGCCTTTTCTGCTCTTTTTTTCCCCTTAAGACTCAGTGTATTAATTTTACTGAGCCTTTCCCCGTTAGATAAATGCTGCTGTTGTTTTAATTCTATAAATGTAAACTTCTATTTAGTTAATGGAAAATACATCGCCACCAAGGTTTAATTATCAGCTTTTAAAATTACTCTTTTAGTCAAGTGCACACAATTATGAAATCACAATAGATTTAAAATATAATTCAAATTGATTAAAAAACCCCCTCAACAAATCAGAGGAGTACGTACCATTAAAGCAAATGTCTAAATTGTATTGGTAGGTCAGCTACCGCCTAAGCTAAGAGTTTAAATAACATCAGCAGTCTTTGCTATCAGTGTCAAACCGCCTCTGTTATTAGGAAAAAGGATTCTTATCAGACGGGATTTAGATGCTGTTATAACTGCAAAATCTAATTATTTTTGATCCAGGCATTTACCCCCAGAGTCCCACCTTGTTTAAATAAAGTGTTTTCTTTCCTCTTGAACAAATGCATTTCCATTTGAATTAAATATTGATAATTTGACCTTTTAGTTCCTTTAACTAATCAAAAGGAAAAAAAAAAATCCAAATGTAGATCCTAGTGCCTTGCCCTAGTGGGTCTTTCCGCTTGAATAGACACTGAGATTAAATGAGTCAAACTTCCTCTTTCATTGCACTCTCTTTGCACTAATTGCTTATGCAAAAATGCAGATTTGTATTAATTAGTAACTCCACTGATTAGTTCGGTGGTATTTTCACGTAATAAATCATGCTGCAGACACGATTTTTGGCACGTCCCCAGTAGTGGCTCAGGATGCAATAAGTTTTCCATATTAAATAAAATCTTAGCCTAAATCTACCTTTTCGTTGCAGGTACACTGCGTACCACCTGCTGTACGCACCTGCTACGGGAAATTACCTTCTGTCCCTGGCAAGCCTCTTTCCTTTCCTTCATAATACACTCTTCTTCACAGGGTGTAGACTTTAAAATGGGAAGCATGAATCACGGAATCAAAGGAGGAGAGAAATCTGATGTTCTTTTTAACCCTTTCAAATGAATAGTGCTGATTTTTTAGGGGATGAAACCTACGTAAGATACATCAAATATATATTTTTTTTTCTCTTCTTTCTTAAGCCCAGCTGCATGATCTCCTTTTACAGCACTATTCACTGTGTGCCCAAACTATCATACATAAAACCATATTTTTTTTTACATTTCTTTCTCTTTGAGCTGCAGAGACTGAGCTCTTACAAGTATGACGCTTGTTAACTGGAGTTCATATTTCAGGCCTCAGCAGCAACAAGACTCCACAGTATCCGTAATGGTATCTACGTAGTACCAAAACCATTCCCACTTGCTCTTATCGTGAAACCATTATAAAAAAGTCTCCAGAGCACATACAGGCTGATGTGTTCAGTAGCTTACATCTACAGCTGAAAAACCCTTCCCAGTTCTTTCAAAAATCATCCTAGATAATGCCTTTCTACCCATTTCCATCAGACAGAGTGGTCTGTACTTCATACCTTTTCCTCAAGCACGTCAGTACTGGTATTTTGGTATAAAATACCAATATATTGGTATTTTATGTATCACAACAAATAATGTCAACTCGTGCAGTACTTGGCAAAAAGAATGAGAGGCTCCAAAGGAATATAAAAGATAACACGAGTGTCATTGCCTCATAGGCGACTCTTTCAGGGGCAGATCCTGAAAAACTTTTGCCTCTCTCCTGCCAAGCCTCTCACTCACGTAAGCAGAATCGCTGCCACGAGCAAACGCAGGATCCGGCCTTTGGCCATCGGTCTAAGCAGTGCAATGGGGTAGAAGAGCAGCAAACACAGGTGCCAGCAGATTATCCAAAGCTTTGCTGAGATTAAAATCTTGTCTCAATATGAGTTATTGCATATTCTCTAAATAGAAATCTCCTTAGTGGTGGCTTTAAAAGCTCTGCTTTTGTTTTCCTCTGAGAGAAAATAATGGTTGAACCTCAGGCTATGCTCATAATAGCATACGTGTTTGTTCCCTATGGCCATGCAATCCGAACGTTTTGCAAACATTTTGCAGTTCCTAGAAAAGATACTGGTTCTGTTAGTGTTCCTTTATTGAAGAGAGAAATCAAAAGTCATAATGCTTTTACAGGGTTATACAAAAAAATGATCCTGATTAATTTTGGAACATGGTTACTTGTTTTAGCAATATCCCAAGAACAAAACAAGGAAGGTTAAATCAATGATCCACAGGGATGGAAAAAGAGATTCAAATAATCATTAAATCTTATTACATAATGCGGCTTTGTTTTTACCTCTCAGAGTGAGTTCACACCTGGGTCTGTGCTTTAAGTGCTCCACAGTGAGCTGGACACGATGGAGAATCATTTTCCCATCACAGTACAGTGTAACTTCTACAGCTGTAGAACAAAACTAGTCAACTGAATCTTTCGTTAAACATTTTAAGTGTATATGGGGATAATCTTCATTATATACAGTACCACATTTTGAGTACTTGCCTTCCTCTGCCATTCCTGTCATCCCTCCCAGTTTACCCCCATGATTGCCACTGGTATTTCACAGTAATGTAGGAAATGCCCAAGAGCATGTGTTGTCACAAGTGACTGCTTTTCAGAGCTGCTCCTGAGCTGTTAACCCTTCCAGCTATGAGTGTGCTTTCCCCAACACTCCACTGACACATGATGTGCTCTTTCTCTGTGTCTCAAGATGGTGTCTCAAACTCTAATCCTTAAAGGGCAGGACAAGCATCAGATGACACACTTTGCCTTCTTTCACTCCAGAGATGCACTGAAGACATGACATCTTGTCATCCAAAACCCATCTTTGTCTTTTTCTCAGTTCCTGCAGAGAGTGTGGTTCAGTTGCCCTCCATTGGATGGGGGCAATCTTAACATTCACCTAAATGAGTTACGGACATACTAAGGCCCAATAACTGAGACCAAGCACAGCATAGGCAAAACCAGCCTGCAGTCACATTTCAAGGACTCTCAAAGGCAAGTGTCCATTAGGATCAAAAATATGTCTGAAATAGAAAATATTTTATTATAAGTTCTGTGCGAAATTAACTTTCTGTGGTCTTTCGGTATGGAAGATGCAAGGGTCCAAGCACTTGAGACTTGCAAGCCTTATTCAGGTGCTCAGTGTAGGAGAGCTGATGGCTGTTGTAAGTAATTGTGGGAGAAGGGTGGGAAAGCTGGAAAAAAACAACGAATGTGGAATGATCTAAATGCTGTACCTTGCCAGGTGCCCTTTGGAAGAAGCCTGACCTTAGTGGAGCTGTAGCATGAGCAGCCAGTGACACAATAGCTAAGGATGTTCTGGCTGCAGTTATCTTGCAGGGAGAAGTCCTGAACACAGAGCTTTAGACCGAGGCTCTGTGAGAGAAGATTCCTGAGTTGCCAAGGCTGAAGCTATGTGCCTTGATGCACATACACTTCTCTCATATGCCCAAGTAGACCTTTTGTAGGCATCTGTGGTGACACTTGCCCAGGAAAACATTGCTCTTTGCTAGTCATCTTCAGAGCCCAGAGAAAAGTACATCCTGAAAACCTGTAGCTCTCTCATCTGGCTTAGTCCTTCCGTCAGAATTTTTTTCTCACTGCTGAACCTTTGCTTGGTTTATGTGGATTCCCAAGAGAGAAGGAACATGCTGGTAAATCACTGTTTCCTCCACAACTGAGCTCCAGTTACATGCCACTATGATAATATAAATATTTACTCATTTTGTCCCTCTTCACCCTGGTAAGAGGATAAGAGCATCTGGCCCTTTGTTAGTAGTCTATTGTCAGTTTGCTAGAGCATCCACTTGTTTATGTTCACTGGTACAAGAACACATAAATAACCCTCCTCTCCACTGTTTTGCAGAGCACGGTCACTGTTGAAAGGAAGTGTTAAACCTACCCTCCTGATGTGAGTGGAGAATTCTCACCTGATCCCTCTTCAGGTGCCTTGCAGAGCTGAATTTGACAGTATGAAGTATAAAGGAGTGGAGAACAAATGGATGATTTTCACATTTCTATACATTTATCTTGGCATTTCATGCAGTGGTATTTGGCAGAATCTTTTTGGCAACACAGAGAACTGCAAAACTAACAGCAGAGTAATGGAGAATGAGACTTAATATCTTTTAAAATTTACTGGAAGTGTTGGTGGAAGAAAAAAAATAGAGTATATTGTTAAGATGTATTTTTTAAAAGATCTGTTTCAAACTATCATCTGTAGTTCTGTATCCATGTCATCTCTAGGTAGACTGGTGCTCTGCAAAGCTATCAGTAAACAGAAGGACTACATATTTCTTTCAAAATGAATTTAAAGATTAAAGTTGTCCATGTCGATTTTGATTGAGACGGAAAAATATAATTAAAAAAAAAAAAATCCTCCAGAATTCAAAAGCAACTGTCAGCTGGTTTTGTTTGGGTTTTTTTGTTTTGTTTTTAGTGTGGTTTTTTTTTAACTACAGGTTCAAGGTTCACAATAGCAAGAATCCCTGCCTCTAAGAAATTTGTATTTCTATAATAAATTATTATTGAAAAGGATAAAATATAGACCCTTGGCAATTTCAGTTGGTGTCAGTCATATAATCTAGTTTAAAGGTAATTTATAGTCCATTTCTTCTACTATATATCTGTAAGTAGTTGTAAGTTTCTCGGATTGCATTGATTTCAAATGATCTGTTGAAGTTTTGGGGCAACTCATTGAATAGCTGATGTGAAAAAATGCTGTGAACTGGAAGCAGCAGTGCTGCAGAGCCGGTCTGGCTGTCCAACGGCAGCACTGTTGTATTCCCACCCTTTGATTAAAGACTTCGTTCTGGGAAAATGAGCCTGAGTGTGACAATGTAGGTGCAGGCGCAATGTCGAGCACATGAAGGATCTCAGTGAAACTAGTGTGATTACTTGCAGGTCTTCTGGCTTACAATTCTGCAGAGCTAGAAGCAAGGCATTATCTCACCAAGCTTTTGATAAACAGTTCAGTTTTGCTGCCCTTTCACATGCAGTCAGACAAATGTAACAGCTTGCTGCTGCTTTAGGCAGGAGGGCTCATTCCCTCTTCCTCCCTTTCTGTTACTCTTGTCAATGTAATCTGCTCCATCTCCTGAACTAGATCTGATGCCTGTGAGACTCGGTTTAGAAAACTCCATGTCACTGAAGTGGTGACATTGGAAGACCTGTCAAACACCTTCACAAATACAGGGTACGGAGCAGAAAAAAAAATAGAATAAAGGCAGGGAGAGAGGGAATAGGGGGTGGGAGGAGACCCTTGCTTTTTCTGCTGCAATGAGGTACTGCATTGAGCCATCATGTCTGGTGGAACTGCATTCTTTTCTTCTGCTTGCTAAATGATCCAGGACGGACCTGTCACAAACAGGATTAGCAAAGATGAACCTTTGATCTGGTCCAGTATGGGAACACTGTGTTATTATGTTTACGTTATTCTGTCCTTTTCCGTGTTTTTAGCTTTATAGAAATCAACCAGTGGCAGAAGGGAATTCCTGCCTGTCCTAGTTTAGATCCCTGAACAACTGATCCCTGAGATGTCTTCAGCAAGGCTGAAGTCTCCCTGGATGGCTTAAGCCGTGTCATCCTACCCACTGCACTGCCCATCTGCAGTGTGTTTCCTTCTCACTCCAACTTCACCCTTGTGTCACCTGTGCTAGTTCAGTCTGAAGAACAGATGCACAAAGCTGCTTAGATCATTTTCAGTCTGAAGAGATGGCAGCCTTCATTCATCTGGGCAACAGCATTGTTTTAGTCAGAAACCAAACTAGCAAGCTTCATGGGAAAGAAAATATCCAGTGAGATACCAATGGTCTTTCACACCAGGTTAGAGGGGCTTCTGTAAAAGGATTCACTAAGTGATATTTGGGAAGAAACATATAAGAGTCAGTATCAGACTCAGAGAATGTGATGTTCGGGATCCATCACCAATGACACAGTACTTCTTGCATCTCTGCAGCTAACTCCTCCTTCCAAGGTGCAGCCAACATGATCGATACACAATCACTTGCAACCATGCTTAATTCTAACAACCTTAATCATAACATTTATGTGATTACAAAATTTAGTATTTTCTATGAATCTTTTCTATAAACAGAAGAAAACCTCTTTTCTTTAAATGCCTGGAATTGTTAACTAAACCTTGTGTTAAACACAATGAACTTAAGCAACACTTTTTTTGGTTTGTTTCTAGTTTACTGCAAGACAACACACCTTTGTTTCTTTGCATTAAGATGCAAATTGGAGAGAATATTCTTGACCATGATGTGAGATAATTTACGAGGGACTGAAAGAAGTCTTCAATGAAATATAGATATTAGAAATAAAATGAAGTTAAAAAATAGATTTGATTAAATATTTTGCTTCATACAGGCAATGTAAGAGGAACAGCACCTGTACAGAAGTTCACTTAGGCACATTACTGCTGTGGTGGAGAGATGAATGGCAATTAGGGCAGTGCTGTGCAGATGAGTGGAGGAGTGCAGGAGGCAACAAAACAAGGTAACTTAAAGCCATTTCTGTGCTCATTTGCCTACTGCATTCCCAATCAACTTTCCAAATAAATTAAGGAAGATGAAGAGTGTCTCTGATCAATGCCAGCTGCCAGCTGCCTTGCACAATTAAAATGTGCAGAGAGATACCACTGTGCTCCATGGTCTGCAGGTGCTGTTGAAGCTTGCAGCAATAGCATCGGTGTCCCCTGGATGGTCTTCTCTGTTTGTCATCCAGGACCATGCTATCCATACACAGGAGCAGGATTCTGCCTGTGGGCGCTCGGTTCTGCTCTGGAATTGCAGTAATATGTATGGGCACAAGTTTCTTATTCTTTCCACCTCCATCCTCAGTTCATCTCAGCACATATATCCCTGAAGATGGCACAGAGAGGTTGCTGTAAAGTTGGCAAATAAAGTGATTATAAAGGCCTTCTTCACTTCTCCTTTGCAAAAATTTTCTATTTTCTCTGTCAGAGAAGATGGGAATGTCTAAATAAAGTAAATAAAGTACTAAATAAAGCAAATACTTATTAGATGGTAAAAATAAGCAAGCTCACTCCCCTTAAAAATCTATTTTCATGTTTGCATTTTTTTGAATGAAAATCTTTCTCACACATTCCAGACACAAAATAGCAATGCTCCATGTGCCCCATTTATTTGTTTATAAGTAAATTCATATATGTATATGTATTGAAGGATAACAATGCATGATACAAACGATACAAATCATACGCAGAAAAAAAATATGCCACTAGATTCTATCATTGTGATTTATAATTTGCCAGAAATAAATATCTATGTTGACATTTAATGTTCTCACCCCTACATCAGCTTCAGTGCTACACTCCTGCTGATGATTGTGCTTACCAGAAGATGGCACTGAAAGAACCTGTCCTACAGATAGGTCCTAGGAAGAGGAAAACTCAAGATTTGCAAACTGGCTTTGAGTTTGTGAATATAAATTAATAAAAAAGGTACATGTACTGGATAACATCTGCTTTTAGGAAAGACTTTTTTTAAAATTTTTTTTTTATTCTCAAGCATGATGAGGATGAGGCTAAAAGTCAACCAACCATCCTACCTAGTGAATATCATCTTAAGTTTACCTATTACCTACAAGCACATTGCCATTTTCTCAAGTAAGTCCTCTTCTCAAGCTGTAACACTGCTGAGCTTTCAAATACAAGATCTTATGAGCAAAAAGGGGTTTGCTGCGGATTATTATTTGTAATTGCTATTTTCTGACTGGACAAGCAAGTCACTTTGAATAGACCTGTACTTCTGACTGAAGAAAGGCAATTCTGCAACTTCACGTGGAAACATATGTTTTAAATTTTGCTAAAAAGTACAAAGGAATTTCTAGTGATGAGTGATTTTCACCTTTTAAGGTCTTATCTGGTAAATATTAAAGATTTCTTTGGCTTCATGCTGACTTTCAGTAAAGCAGATTCCTGTCTTAAAATGGAAAGCAGTGATTTCAAATATGTTCCTACCTGACAGGTAGGGGTGTAAATCCTTGAGAGTCAGGAGCAGTGATAGACAGACAAGACGAAATTAAACATATATATTTTGGTGGAAAAGGGTAGTTGTTGCAGAAAATATACAAGATGGAAACTTGTTCCTATCTCTTTCTCTCTCCCAGAGCTGTAGCTTCTCATGAAGACTAATGAAAATGTCTTCAACATGATCCAAATGGCACTTAAGCCTCAGGGTTCACTTCATGTCTTTTGATGCATCCCTGATCAGCTTTTGTTTTGGGAAGTGTGATGGTATAGGACCATTAACCATTACCAGTAAGTGCTAACCTTCATTACATTAAGCACAATCCTCCAGTTGGTCCATCTGTTATTCATTTCTTATATGTTACCTACTCCTATTTGGGGTTTTCTCTGTGCTCCAGGAAGACATCTTCTTTAAGTTATTTATTTAAATGATGTTAGCTCACCTATGCCTCAGTGAAATATTTTGTACTTTTTAAAATTTAGATTTCATTTCTTCAAGTGAAATTTTAAGATCATTTTTGCATAACTAATCATAACATGTTTAGTTATGATGTTGCACCTGAATGTTTAGGTTAGCAAATGACTTTTACATCTTGTATTACATATAGCATGCCTCTTGAAAAAATCAACCTCAATATATGTTTGGATTGATTTGGGCTGTTTTCTTCACATTTGAATCTCATATATTGTTTCTTTGCTATCACCATGTGAGAACTGCATTGGCTTCCACTTCCCCCAGTAACTTCCCCTTCTTTTTCAGATCTTTATCAACTGAAAATGGTATTTTCCATGTTATTCATCCGCTGCTTTACGTCTGGTTGGAGCTCAGCTCTGTTAGTGGCTGTAACGGCGGTGACACGGCTCGGTGGTACATCTGTAGCTGTCAGACTGTAGTGCTTCGTGCTCCGCAACTGGTTACTATAAAGAGACGACATAAAGCAGTGGGCATCGGACGTGTGTGACTGTCCTTGGGCTGACGGCGGCCCCGGCTGTCGTTGAGGGGCCCCGGAGCCGGCCCCGCAG
>NW_010301574.1:9136-24286 GCF_000700745.2 Antrostomus carolinensis
CTCCATCTCCCGGGCAGCGCGGAGACCCGCCGCCAGCCCCGCACCCCCAGGGAGAGCCGTCGGGTCAGAAATACGGTCTGGACACCTAAACATCCGCTTCCCTCTGCGCGGGGAGTGTCTCTGCCTTCCCCTGGCAGCGCAGCACACCGTGTCGTGGCTGAAGAACGCTGTACTCGGCTCGAGTGTCTGGTTTGGGAAGGGTTTTAAATCTGGAAAGCTGAGCACAAAGCAAGTTTGGAAAGTCAGGTTTGGGGGTAGGGGCATGTTTTCCTCCTGTGTTTACTAAGTTTCTCAGAGATAAGCAGTGAACTGCCCCTGAGAAACACTTTATTTGAAAATCAGAGGTTTCATAAATCTAAAGGAGGGGTTGAGGTTAAGTTTAGGATCTGGGAAAATAAGTGTTGCAGAAGCAGGTTTTCTGCTGGATTTTGCAAAGCCATGAGACTGGCTGGTACAGTCATATATGAATGCCTGGTTGTTCAACTTGGAGGAACCATAAGTGTTTAAGTTCCTTGTAGGCTGACAGTTACAACTCAGTTTAAGGTTTGGAAAAGATAATTTGGAACCATCTTTCCTGTTACATGTAGTAAGGCTCCTGGAGTTGTGAAGGCAAGGTAGGTCTGAAGACATTTAATGCTCCTATTCACACTACCTGAGTAACAGGGTAGTTCAGGTCAAGTTTAGGAAAATCAGATTCCAGCAGCAGTCTCCCATGGTGCCTTCAGAGGTCCTCCAAGACAGTCACATAGGAAGGGATTTGAATGCCTTTATTCCTAAATTCCAGGCAAGTCTTGTGTTCTACAGTCCTACACTTGCAGGTAGGATTAGGGGCACATGAAATACTGACAAGCACATTTCCATCCCTGGTGTGTAGGATGCTCTGAAGCAAGTTCAAAGCTAAATTTGAATGTCTTCAGGAACTGTAGGTGGTCTTGAGCTTTCTTGAAGACTAAGTGTAACACAAGGAGTTAAGAAAGTAGGGTTTACAGAGGTATCTTTCCTGATATGTTTGGCAACATTCCATGAGATCATTCAAGGACTGGTTTTATGAATCTGAATGCCTTATTCCTAATTTTGAGGCAGGAATAGAGCTGTTATGCTTTTGTGAAGATTATAGGAGAGTATGAGAGAATAAGGACTAGAGGACCAGATTTACATTGTGTTTTTGCAAGGTGTCTTCAGGTTATTTCAAACTTTCAGTGGGTTATTTGATGAAGCCTGATGCAGTTAGCTTGGGGTTGGTAGTTATGGATTTAAAGAGCTTAATTTTTTTGGGCAGCAGGTGGTGCTTGGTCTACATGAACATTTTAGTAGCTGTTAGCCATTGAATAGCTTGCTATGACATAGCATTCAGTAGTGTGTGCTGCATGCTATTTTTCACTGAGGGCTGTCAGCAAGTGATGTGATTATAGGTGTTTGACATGGGACCGTTGTTTGTGCAAATCACCAGGAGAACCAAGATTAATCAGAGGAAGGAGCATGCATGTTATTACATTTTAAGCAAATAATGATTAAGATAACTATGATAAGAAATATGAGAAATAGAGAACTCTTCCCCCTGCTTCATGCAGTCACAAAACCAACTGACACATCTGTGCCTGAACCTGTCTCTAAAAAACAGAAAGGGGAATCCACATCCAGAAAACACACACACACAGATCAGCAGGTGCTGGTGATTTCCATGCTCCCAGGATTATCCATGGGATGGAGGCCCCAAGGAAAGTACCAAGTACAGTGGTCTCCAGCTCATCTCACCTGGCCACTGTGCTCTGAGATGGGGCTTTGTCCTTGGTCCTCTCTTCTCCACAGCTGGGAGTTCTGCTTTCACACATGAGCTACAGTCACGTTTTCAGATTTGCAGAAGTGACTTGGGAGCCTATGTCCCATTTCTGAACATGTCATAATTAATTAGGCCAAGGATGTGCTCCTGTGGAGCCTGCTGTGGGGATGAGGCAGCTGGAGCAGCCCTGAGCTGAGAGTGGGCCAGGGAGCCATGGCAGCTCTGTGCTCCCCTTCTCCCAGCCCTGCCAGGGAAGGGATGCTCAGCAGAGGCACGTACAGCTACCAGCACTGGAACGAACAGCAGCGTGCAGCTGCAGCCACACAAGGCAAATGAGGATATGAAAATCGCAGAAAAATAGCTAGTGCTTTGCTGTCAAAATGTACCATGGAAATAATGTGGGTTACGAGGGTTTCTTTGTTTTACCTTCATTCCGGCTGAATGATCTCAGATCAACCAGCAGAGCCAGCTCTGAGGAGCAGAAAGGCAATTCTTTGGCTTATCTTGTATAGCATGTAAAGGCACCTGTAGATAAATGCTAACAGCAAGGGACTGAGAATCGCACATTGCTTGGAAATAAAAAAAGCCATCAATCATTGGTTTTGCTTACTATACCCTAAAAAAAAAAAAAAAAAAAAAAAAGGTGGTGGTATCATAGATCTGTAGTCCCTAACAGTTGTTGACAAGGCAATGCCCCATCTCTTCTAATCTAGAGCCCCGAGGGGACATCCAGATGCCTCAGCATGTGGCCAGAGGATGTGACTCTCCAGACCCAGGTACAATCAGGTCCTCTAATACAAGAAGGGAGCTATGTTTACAAGGCTCTGACACACCTACAGTAACATAACACACTTATTGAAGAGAAATATTTTTTCTGAAATAGCATCTGTCAGTGGTTGCCGCATGTCGCACCCATACCTGTGAAACAAATCCCCACTGGTGCTGAAAGCAGTGACTTGTAAACATCACAGCGTATGACAGCTGCTAACTAGTTGTCTGTGTGCTTGTGCATATTTAGTTAACAAATATGAACCCATTCAAAACTTTGAGAAGTTTTAAATCTAAATTCCTATTTAAAGTATTCCTTTATTAACTGAAAATTTTGGAATATTTTCTGAAAATGCTAATATTACCTTGACACAACATAACGTATCTTGACACTTGGAAGAAGACCTACATGTTCCAGATATTGACACAACTTTTCAAAAACTTTTAAAATTAAACTGTTTTCGTTTAGCTGCTAACAAGTTTTTTAAGTGTTTGCTCTTGCAGTTCCTGTAGAAATTTAGTATTTTCCTGGTATGTGATATTTTCAAACCTGACACTTGGTGGTGCTGCAGTTAATAGGTTCTTATTTTTCTGCGACTGTTTTCCACTGTGGCTGGTTTGTTCCTCTCTTTCATTTGCAGATACTGCTTGGGCCGTCAAAGCCCCTGAGAAAAATATTATTCACATTCCTAAGGAACCATGATCCCTCTTTCAGCAGTTCTTAAGTTAATCATTATAACTGTGATAATAATAATAATACAACTGCCTTTATGGTGCACGTTTCCTTGCAAACTGTGTAAGCATGATTCTAGTGAAACGGTGCAAATACAGGCGTGGTCCTGTAATTATAAGTGTCAACACAGAGGGGAAGCTCTGAAAGGGATTTTGAGAGGTCATGGAATCCCTCCTCTTCGTGCAGGAGCAAGGACAGCTGGAGCACTGCACAGCCTCTTCTTGAATAGCAATGTGGGCTTTATGGGAATACCTCAAATGCTTTTATGTGTTTTTTTATACACATCTCCCACATGGGATCTTTGCCTCAGTAAAGATGAGAGATGAGGTGTGTGGGGTCTGGGTATTTCAGTCTCATAGGCAAGAAACGGTCATACCTGCCAATGGGCAATGGAACATAGATCCTTGCTTGTCCAAGCATTTCTGTGCGGCTCATCTGTAAGTTCACAGGTGCTGGAGGAACTGTAGGAGCTGAGAGGAGCTGTGTGGATGTCCTGCTCCACTGCTTTGCTCTGAGAGTCTCTGGGTTTTCCTCTCGACACCCCAGAAAATGAGCATGCTCACTGGCTTCTCCCCCAAGATCCCTTACAGGTGATCACAGCATCAAATCAGGCATTGCAGGTGATCCTGGAGTGATCAGCAACAAGGTTTTGCTGTTGCGAAGGAGGCGCGTTCCTGCGTGGGAGGCAGGCAACGCTGTGATGAGAAACTCTCTCTCTGTTCCCTCTCTCACTGCCTCAGCCCTCCACCTTCGCACAGCAACAGCCTCTGTTTCAGGCAGGAAATAACCTGTAGGGACAAATGATCTTAATTATTAGGACAAAGATTACTTGTTTAAGTGCAGATTCTTAGTATTAATACAAAAAATAATCAAGATATGTCATTGTAATTAAATCAAATCTGTTCTTTCCTCCCCAAAGATTTCCCTTTAAATCTAATTTATTATTTGGTTGATTAATTAGTATTAAAGACCCAAAGAAATGTCAGCTCACACATGATAAGCATAACCCAGAGCATGACTTCTTTCACAGGCTCCCTGGGAAGCAGTCAGGTTCCAGGCTCTGAAAAACAACACTCTAGCTGATAAAATGCAATGAACATACACAGAAGAAATAAGGTGAAGAAGTACAACGAATGTGCTCCTGCCAGAACAATGAAGGTACTAAGCTGATGTGGAAAAACTGCCTTCCTAGGCAGTAAAATACATTCTTACTTGGTGGTGCTATGTGGTGAAAGCCTCAAAACATATGGTTGCATCAGTTTTGGTTTTGGACACATTTTAATACTTCTTAACATGCAAGCCTCATATTTCATTGGTTTTGGTAGATAAAAGAGAGCTGCTTGTCACATCCTGCTACTTTGCAGAGGCTGATTTTATATGTATGGACTTTGGAGTTGAGACAGACAGAGGGAATTATGTTCCAGCAGGAAACAAATAGATGCCCATCGTCAGATTGTGAATGGGAGAAATTAGAAAATATACCACTTACTAGAGCTCTCTAAAGAAACTAAAAAAAAAGGAAAATAAAAAAGGCTGAAAGTCCCCTTCAGTACTTGAATAGAATATTACTTTTTTTCCAGAAGATAAACATGCTAATTTGTTTCTTTTTTCTTGGTTTATTTTTATTGTAGCTGTAATTCTCTCTTTCTGTTAATATCTGAGGATTGGATATGTTTTCTAATAGAAAAATTTTTGTTTAACCTTTGCCTGTGGAATAAAATTTGTTTTTCTTTGCACCCTGAGGTCTGTCCTTTTTACCAAAGGATTATATTACATATGATTTCCCCCTGGAAATTAGAGAGCAAACATGCCTTTTGTGGGAAGTGAGTCTGTCTGACATATTGAAAAGGTTTTGCTGAACTCTTCCTCAGAATTGTGCTCTGGTTTATTTAAAATCAGCTTTAAACTCAATGTCAAACATTGTTGAACTCTCTTATTTCAGTCTACAATATACCTAGTAACTTGTAAGTCATTAATTTACAGATGCATATTTACAGATGCACTTGTGTATCCTGTTACTCCAAACTCAATTACCATGGCATGGGAAAACTCCAGGAGGTCTTTTCCACCGTTCTCTAAGAGCTTGTTTCCAGAACTAATTCCAATCCTTTTGTCAGGAAGAGGTGGCTTTTTAAAATGTACTTTCTACTTTTATTCATTGAGAGATATATGTACCTGTAAAGCACAGGTGCATAAGCATTTATTTCTTCTTTTCATGAGTGTCTGTTTTAGTCTTGTCAGAAGATTTGATTTAGACACTCCCTGTTTGCAGGGTGGTTTTCATCTCCTGGGGTTGAATGCACACTGGGCCTTGCAAAACCAGCTGAAACCACAAATCACGTGAAGAAAAATAAGCAGTAGTTCTTTGTACACCACGTACCCCATGCATGCCTATCTTATCCCAAAACAAGCAACTCAGCAGACAATGAAAGTGGATGTTGCTAGGATCTTGCTGAGCCAGAGCCTTGAGATGGCCAAGGTGCTTCTGCATCTTTCTAATGCTGGTACTGGTACTGTCTGGCAGGGCTTATGTCTTGGTCAGGGATGTTCTGGAGAGAGCTTGCACCTCTGCTTGGGTTTGGGTGCAGGCAGATTGTGTGTTTGTCTTGTTCTGTATACATTACTAGCCATATCACTGAATTAATAATTAAAAATATTTGGGAAGAAAGTAAGGATTGCATGGTTTTAGATTTGAGAAGGTGAAAAATGGATTAAAAGTAGGATTTTATTAGAAAAAATATTTTAGATAGCAAAAGCAAAGTGATTAATTCCCTTTTGAATGAGACCTTTATAACAAAAGTTGTGTTTCATCATGAATGGAGAAAAACTTGTCTTAAACTGTCAGTAAGAGTATAAAATGTATGCACTCAGGTTTAAATATAGATGAACAGCAAGAGAGACTCTGAGATGGACCTCAAACCAAACCTCACTGAAAGATTATATACACAAATAACTTTAGTATTATTATGGTGCAAGCGCTCCTGCACGATAAGAAGACAACTGGTGTTAGTACCCAGTTAATTCATAAAGCAGAAACTGACAGTAAAGAACTAAACCTTCTCCCAGGACAGATGATCTAATATATGGACTGTATATAGGAGACAGTGGGAAGTAGATAATCCCATTCAGAGCTGAAATGAACACTCCCCGAGGAAGCTTTGCTGGCTGACAGATGATGAATATAACAGCATGATTCTCATGGGAAGAGCAGCTATATGCAAACTCTCCTTCCCAGACCTCCTGCACAACTGGGCACTGTGGCTCAAACCCAGGACCTACATCTCTCTAGGTGATGCTCGCCCTGCCAGAGAACAATCTCTAGGATTCTGCTTCCTATGAAGCTTTTCATGAAAGATGTAAGAAAAAGCTGTAGGAGACACTGTGTCTAGGTGGACACATAGGAAAAACCTAGTCCTGCTGGAGCAGCTCGTGGCTGCAGCGGGAGGGAGAAGCTGCCTGGCATTCCCACACTGTCTCTAGCTGTTACTGCAGGTCCAGTTTCTTTTTCCTCCAAAAAGAATAGCTGTGGGGTATAAGGTCTTTTTATCTTGTTGCTGTTTATTGTTGTTTTTTTTTAAAAGATATAAGGTGTTTTCAATGTAATCTCTGGCCTCGCTCCATGGTTCATACAAACAGTGCTCAACAACCTCAGTGCATACCAGTGACAAAATTGGTTTTCATAAATTACTACACATAAATACATATAAAAGCCTTTTTTTAAAATGTCCTGGCCCTCAAGACTTGACTCTTATTGCTTCATACAGAATATAATGCTCCTAACCAGGGCTGGAAACAAAGCCTATGATGTTTGCCTCCTCCAGCCCGTGGTGAGGTACAGCCAAGGCAGATGGGCGAAATCTCTGCAGTGGCTCTGTCTTTTATTATTAGGCACCCTTATTTTTTGCACTTAAACTTTTCTTTAAGACCTCCTGCTGTTGCCTTATCTGTGTACCTGCAACTTAAATTCTGACTTCCCAAGGCAGACCATTTTACAGCTTCAGCAACTGAGAGACACAGAGTTTGCATCAAACAGAACAGCGGCAGAGTGCCAGTGACAGGAAGATTTCTGGAGGGCATGGGAACTTTCCCCGATGTATTTAAATGCAAAAAGCCTATGTGATGAGCTGTCAAGACCATGACAGAGGGACCTATTTGTATATCTCATGTTGTTTGACATTCCCAGGAAGAACTGGGCTGGGAACAGAGGCAGTGCCTGGCCAGGCGCATGCGGGTGCAAGGAGGTCTGAGTGCTGAATGCCTGGGGACAGACAGGTACACCTTGTGCTAAGAGCTCTCCAGTCTTTCAAAAAGGGTAACAATTATTAAAACATAGTCTCGGTGCTGCTGCTGAGCACTCAGGAGCTTTCTACAAAAAACTTTCCTTCTGAAAGTTGTTCTGCTTGATCATTTTTGGTTTAGATCTCATTTGCAGGCTGCTAAAACGCACAAAGGGATTGTGGCCATATGCTTTCTCTGTGCTTTGTGCTCTGGCTGAACCTTGTAAACAAGCTATAACCCTCAAAATAAGTTTTAGTCTGCTTATCCTGGGTATCCTTTTTTTAATTTTTTTTTTTTTTTTTTTTTCCTTTTCCAGCTGCTCAGGACTTGAGGCTGTTGCTTGTTGAAACAAAAATGCGTGCTTTTCCTCTGTTCCCATATTTTTTTCACTATTTAGGAGAAAAACCATGCAGTTTTTCTAGTTTAAAGTTTGTTTGTTTGTTTTTTAAACTGTAGATTGCAAAAACCATTCTGAAAATGCCTAAACTTTTTAGGGTGGACATCTTTTTCTCCAGTAAAGCACGATGGTGATTGGACCAGTTCAGAGCCTGCTGCTCCGATGTAAGGGTACCTGATCCCTTGTCTTTTACTGGCTGCCTGCAGCTTACTGTGGTGGTGTGAAAATTCACACTCCAGGGAGAAGAGAGCCTGGAAATAGCTTCCTCTTCTGCAGGAGATGTATGCTTCCTCTGTTTTAAAACCATTCACCATGAGAGTAGACCCTACCTTGATGTTTTTTCTCCTTTAAAAATTTAGTTTATTATAGCTTAAAAAGAAAAGGTTGAGCCTGCTACTCGTGCTATGCTTGAAGCATATATAATATTTATCCCAGGCAAAATGAGACAGCAGTAAGCCATGGAAGAAAATACATTTTGATCAAAACGTCCTTAGATACCTTTGGCAGTGAGTTACAGCTGCCAGTGGGACACTCAGGAGCAGCTGAGGCTGCTGTGAATGGCGCCAGGGCATAGGGGCACCCAGGCTGTTTTGGTGCAGGGGATAAGTTGGGTTTCAGAAGCACTTTGTCCACCACCTTAGGGTCACCTTCCAGGTGACCTGGTCATTGGGCCAACATCTGGGCCACCATGGGGGGACTGCTGCTGGTGCTGGCCCATGCACCTCTCCTTGCTGCAGCTCCCCAGTTCCCCTCCCAGAGAGCCCGGATGGGGAGCAATTTAGCTTTCTTCTCGAAAAGAAATATGTGCCTGTGCTCGTTTCCCAGGAGCTGGGCTGGTGACAGCAGCATGCTGCCAGGCACCAGGGCTCAGTAATGCCTTCCCCACGCTGAATGGGAGGAAGAGGTGGTGTGAGGGGAACACCCTGTGTTGCCAGCGCAGAGGGGCCAAGGCAGCGTGCCACCCCCCACCCACAGCGCCTTACACACACTGTTTCACACAGCTCAGCAATCCGGAGGCTGCTCTCAGAAATGCTCACCAAAGTGCATCAGCAGCCCTTGCTTTTGCTGATCCCCCTTGTGTGGCAAAATCCACAGTGGTGGGTGTGGGACAAATCACAGGTCTGGAAATGCTTTGGGATGTGTGTGCTGTGGGCCGGCGCTCAACTTCTCTGGCTGTTAACCTGTGATCTTACAGCCTGCCTTTCCACTGTGACATGCAGCTGTGGAAAACAGAAGCCTTTCCTCCTGAGGACTGTGGTTTTCTGTCATCCAAAAATACACATCTCATCACACATCACTTGTGCCGCTATTGCTGCTGCCCATCCAGGCCCTTCTAGAGAGGCTCCCCATGCCCGGTCCCTGTGTGATATTCTTAGACAGAGGGACTTGCTGAAAACAAGCACTCCCATGAGCAGTTTCCCAGGGACTTGCTTGGACGCCTTTGTATCTGCTGAGCTGCAAGTTCCACTGAAAGCAATTTTTCATGAACAGGACGTTCAGAGCATCCCTCTCCAGGATGGCCTCCCAGGTGTCTAGCAAGGGGTGGGCTCTCACTCTGGCACATGTCTCATCGGGGTCATTAATAGGCCTCTCCCCTTTCCCAGCTGTGTCCATGTGAAATGTGTGGGAGCTTAATTTTTCTGCCTGTTCCTCTGAACGGGGCAGAAATAGGCCAGTGGCTCAACAGCAACTCGGGAGGGAGGAGAACAAGGTGATGGGCAGCACAGACCCTGGTTTCCTTAGGAAACCAGCCCAGAAACAGGATGAATTTATATTTAGAAAGAGGCTTACAGTTTTATCTCCTTTTTGATAAAGCAGAGCCATGGAAAGTAGCTGGGCACAAGGCTTTTCAGGACGTTAAGTTTCCTGCAGTGTTCAAGCGAGGACAATGCATTTCTTAGTGGGGTAAAAGGGCTATTTAAAAAGGCCTTTCCTCCCCCCAAAGCCTCACAGCCCCTCCTATGTTTCTGAGATTGCCTCTGGAAAGAAACAAAAGACGCAAACACCAGACCCAGTGTGTTAACTGAAAAAGATATTTTTTCAGTGAAGCAGATGGCGAATAGAAACCTACCATAGAAACCAGCTTACGCAACTCTTTTCACAACCCGTGTGCCTGGTAAATACAAACTGCCAGATAGAACAGCGAGATAGAGCTAGGCAAAACAGCTTGTGCTGTTAAAATAGTGAAGTAAGGAGCATACAGCAATTCATAATGAACTTGTGAAGGATGTGTAAAAATATGATGATGGTGATGTAATCTAAGTGCTGCTTCAAAACCCTACAGTTAGGGTTTCTGTTAATTTGTATGGCCCACCAAACCCTACAAATCGGCAGCAGCGACAGGAATAAACCCTCAGTGGAAGCACAAGTCAGCCAGAGTTGAAGGCATGCTGGAAGCTGTGCAGGCTGTGGCTCAGCCCGAGGCACAGGAGGCCAGAGCAAACCAGCCCCAGCCTGGCTTTGCTCTGCTCCCAGGCAGAGGGGAAAGCAGTAGGAGAAAAGAGGAGAAGGAGAAGTGGTGAGGGAGGAAAAAGAAAGAGATGCTGCAGAGAGCACTAGACAAATGCTGGCTACGTAGACGTGGCTGCTCCGTGCTGGATGCTGCAGGCCTGTGCAGGGAACAACCCACAAAGGGGGTTCTGGAGCACACTGTGAGTGACACAAGGTCCCAGGTGGACATAAGATGGCACCAAAACCCAGGCCCCAAAACCCATTGCACAGCCACCGTGGCTTGTTCCGACTCCTTTCAGCCCAGTGGTCAGGAGATCAGTGAGGACAAGGGCAGCTGAATGAGAAAAGACAGCTGAGAGATTGTACATCTTGTGTTATAACACCTTGGAAGTTACGTGGATTAAATGTTTACCACAAAGACCTGAGTTGTAACACAGGATTTAACATTTGATGGCAGACCAGTTCAGCCAGGATATTCAATGTGGTACGTTAGCCACCTTCTATCTATTCAGGCTTCACCTAAAGATTGTGGGTATTTTAGAGGGTAAATGCTGGTCAGAGCAGCCCATTTTAGCTCACTTGGATCAGCATTCTCAGTTATTATGGGTAGGAAAATATATACAAAGTTTGAATTTTCTTGAAGTGTTTGGAGGGTATTTTCTATTGCCAGGATAACAGGATCCAGTCTGGCAAGGACTGGCATTTGAGCTTTTTGTACTGTGAACAAACCTGTTGATTATACTGCTGGTTTCCTGACTCTCACTTTTTTTCCCTAGATTTAAAAACTTTTACTTAAAACAGTCACTTGAGTCTCTCACATGAGTTGCATATACTGACAGCAGCTCTCCCGTGTCCACGTCCTCCCTTATAGAATCATATTTTTGATTGACTTTCATACAGAAGGAGCTCCCAGAGGAACTCGTTGAACCATATGGGTCCTATCTTTTGACATAACAATTATTGCCTGATAATAACACAATAGCAATAGCAGCATGTTTGGGAATCAACAGTGAAATACTAATGAATGTTAATGCATTGTTTTAATTTACTACATTTGTTTTGTTGATGTACTTATTAACCTTCTGGTCTGTGGTTAATAAGGCATTCTATTTTAAGCTATTATTATCTGGAGGAAGAAGAGAAAAAACAACACTGATGAAGTTAGACAATTTGTTCTTCGTTCCATTCACATTTTGCTTGGCAATTGACAGATTTTAGCCACTAACCCGTAGTCTGGAGGGACATTGGTCTTATTAAAATAACACAGTGACAGAGGGACTCTTTTAAAAAGAGAATGCACAGCTTATTTGAGCTGTACAAAAGGACATTATGGCCAGGAAATGCCACGCATTGCAGAAGGCAGCCCGAAGAGCTATACTGGTCACACGAGCTCCACGCTGGGCTTAGCGTGCACCCAGCAAAGCCGCTGGCCATGATGGCCTGAATGCAGGACGAAAGCCAATGACAAGTGGAGTACAGGGCTGTTTTGTAGCACACAGATGATCACTTCTCATGGGGGAAGGTTTCTTCCTCCCTGCTTTAAATTACTCCCTCCCTATTCTTCTGCCCTTTCATTGTCATGCTCTCTGGTCCCTATGGCCATACTGATGTGTGGCCCATTGGTGTTCACTTGCCTTCGTTCAAGACATTTAACTCCAGCTTGTCATGGGATTTGGGGGTGCTGGGGAGAGGACAGAGGGGCTTAGATGGGAAAAGGAATAGCCTTAAGTGTTGCTCTTCTCATCATCCTGTCTAGAAATCTTTTCCGCTCTGGATGAGATTTATGGATGCACCTAAGGGATATATTTAAGGATACAACTTTAACTGACAAATAGTGAGATTCGTGTTTTGAAAACATTCTGTCCTATTTGGAAGTTTCCTTCTTAGTGACTTTTATTGCCATGACACAGAAAGCAGCATCCCTCATAGACGCTAACAAGGAAAATACCCTCAAAAACTGCAAAGATAGAGCCTGGAAGTGTAATTTTCGAAGCTCAGACAGTGTGTATCTGCTAAAGCCCGTACTCCAGCTTAACAACCTTGACCAGCCCCACCTGTGACCCCCCACACCCCTGCCTGAGGCCCTATTTAAGCCCAGCCAAGGGTTATTATTCTATTTGC
The DNA here is from genome assembly GCF_000700745.2 of Antrostomus carolinensis. Classification (NCBI taxonomy): domain Eukaryota; kingdom Metazoa; phylum Chordata; class Aves; order Caprimulgiformes; family Caprimulgidae; genus Antrostomus; species Antrostomus carolinensis. The sequence continues at coordinate 21,665 of NW_010301574.1, forward strand.
TTGTGGTGTTGTAGGGTGCTGCTGCTGCTGCTCTCCAGCTTTGGTGGTTTTCTGCTTTTGCACTGGCCAAGATCTTCCACGGGAGAAAAGTTGTACCTCTCCAGTGCTTTGGAAAGGAAACGTAAGGTAGGAAACAGTTTTACAATTTGGTTACCTAAATTAATCCACTTTCTTTGTTATGAAACTTGCACTTTAGGCCTTGAATTGCATTGGGGTTTTTTTTGGAAGAGCTAAGGCACACTTGTGTTGTAATTTGGGTGTCTAATACCCTTGAATTAATTTGGACACCTCTTTTCTAAACCTTCACTGTAATTACATCAACAAGATGCTTAACAATAGCATTTGGTGGTTGGCTCTCAGGTGTAAGTAGTCTTTCTTGTTCCCAGAAGAATATTATGGTTTTATTTCCCATTAAGATTTATTTTTAAAGTGGTCCTTTTAAAGAAAGAAAAAATTCCTTTCATGTAGAGTGAAGGGCCTGGATTTTAGATCACTGTTTATAAAAGCATGTATGTATAGAAAGCAGAGCCTGTCATTTCCAGCATCTTCCTCTTGTACTAAAGCAGCTGAAGGAAGGGGAAGAAAATAAACAACAAAGGTAGGAGGGCATTTTAGTTCATTTAATGTAAGTAATTTCAACCATATTTTCAGGTGCTAAATACACTCTTGTTTGAATTGGGAAAAATCTGTTCCTGATAAATCAGGTTGCTCTGAAAGAAGGTGTTTACCTTTTCTTGAGATCTCTATTTGGGTGTTTCTCTTTAGTGACCATGACTTCACACCCTTACTCAAGCAGCATTTTGGACAGGATCTGTGTCTCTGTCTTAGGCTTGGGAACTCCCCCCAGAAAGCTGTGTTTGAGTAATAGCCCCAGATTTTACATTGAGACTGCCAATTTCTGGGACAGGAACGTGCATTCAGTATTCATACATGGACTAAAGATGTGTGTCTTGGAAATATTAGAGCTCACTAGTTCTTTAGTGACTGGATGCGTAGTAAGGCTGTTACTTCCTTCTGTTCACAATTGCCAGCAAAAGAATAACAGGCTAAACCAGAATGACTTTAATTGGTACACTTAATTCATTACACTGGAATCTGCTTTCATATTATTCCTTTTCACTCCTCTTCCCTCTGAGGCAGCTGTTTATTATATACCCTGCTGGTGCAATTAATGAGAAAAACAAGGTCTGCTTGTGCTGACTTAATGCAGAAACCCCACAATTTTCCAACAGCCACAGCCAGAAGGAGAGATATCTGTGTGCTTTGTCTCTTGGAGCAGTGATAGTTGCAGTCTGAAAGTGTTGACATTTGGTCTGTGCTCAGGAAGTCGACCTCTAATCTACCTAGGTTGCCTGCAAAAAGCAGTTGTACTGTCAAGTTACCATTCCTACTACAAATACAACCACTCTCCAAGAAACTTCAGACCTAACACATAATAGAACATAACTCTAAAATATTGAAAAACCTATTTTGCCCTGTAGAGAAATTCTTCTAAAAGGAAATGTCCAAATATTTGTTTTGAAGTTTTTTTCCTTTGAGCCTTTTAGGTATGTGTATTATACAACTACCACCTGACTTTTTTCAGAGGTACACACAGAGTCTGTTGCTTTTTCTTCAAAACCTTTGATTTCTTGGAAGTTGTATTGATCCATGGTAGAAGAACATATACAATTCAGTATGGTTTTCTTGTGATTCCTTATTCATTTCTACCCAGATTCCAGCACCTGTCTCCTACAAAGCAAGCTTTAGTACAGCACATTGAAGACAGGCTGATCCAGCATTCTTTTATTGCTGTTCAAAGTATCCTCTGGGTTTTTGAAGATCTGACCTGAATCAAACAATTGCAGGGCAGTGGTGTTATTGATTTGCTCTATGATATGCCAGGTTGAGTAGGGAAACATTTTAAGGGTCACTTCAAAGAAACCAAAATGTACTCTTTTGAAGCTATACTGTATAGGAAGGAGAATGAAGACATGGCAATTCTGGCTGCTGCAAACCTGAAATGCAAGTGAAATCTCATAAGGCATAGATTTATATGAATAAGAACCAAAAGGAGCTTGTGCAAATCCCTGTGAATTGAAAGGTTAAAGCTAACATGCTAGAAAAATGACAAGTGAGTGGATAGTGGACTGTTTATGAAGTGTGAAGGAAGGTGAAAGAACTGAGTTTGTGCTGTCTTTAAGTCTAGATTATATATTTCACATCAAATTATTTCTCTTAACAGTGCTTGGAAAATTGACAAATTATCAGTAGAACTCAGATAATACTAGAAATGTAGCCTTGTGTATTTTTAAGCTCTTATTTTTTTTCCTGTCACCAGGACTGAAATGCACAGGTTTAACTATGCTCTTTTGTGCATGGGCTTGATTTCTGTTTAAATGTTTGGTAAAGATATATTAGTCTGAATTTATTCTTGGATAACTTCGAATGCAATGAGGTTGATGTGTGGATTTTGGGTTCACCCCACTGCAAAGGGAAGGCATCTTTGCTAAGATCAAAGCTCATTTTTTTTACACTTTGAAGCCTGGAAGAAAGTGAGTGGTCCTGGAGATCGAGACAGAGGTCTGCTCTCTGGCAGCTCCTCTGTGTCTTCATATTGATCAGTAGTTTGATGCCCCACAC
>NW_010301574.1:24315-57256 GCF_000700745.2 Antrostomus carolinensis
TGTTAACTTGCTTGGTCCTGCTATCTAGTAGTGCACAAGCCACTCAACTCCTTCCTACTTGTCTCACTTGGAGGAAAAAGTTGCCCTAATCTCAGCATAGCTCTAAGTACAAGACCATTAATGTTTGTGAAATACTGGCAAAAGGATTTATAGCTCCACTAGCGGAAATGGATTTGTGCAGATTTAAATTTCCAGCAAAATTGATCTGGTGATCATACTGAGCTTGGGAGCTAGCCAAGTGTTGTAAAACACAAACAAATATAACCAGCATGATGTATTGTAGGCTGGGTTCATTAGAAGGAAAAAAGTCCAGTCAAAACAGCTTCAGGAATGTTACTACCAAACAGACTGGTAAGGCTCTCTTCCATCAGAAAGGATGTGACAGTGTACAGAAGTATTTTATCATTCAGATCTGGAAAAAGAAAAATGTGTTGTCTCAGTCCTGTGACAACTCTTCATAGCTGCTATATATTAAGAACAAATGTCATCCTTTTCACAGCTTTCTCCAGAATAACCAAATAAACTGGGTGTATTTATAGTCTCTTGAAGAATACATGCACTGCTATTTAAAGTGCAGTTGGTGATTCATGGAAAACTGATAAACATTAATTTCAAAAACAATGGTACTGAGCCCTGGCATTGTGTTCCCTATAGCTACTGTTTCTTATATCCTACCACTTAGTCATACATCCTGAAACACCCAGAGATCTTCCCTATGGTAGGGATCTATTTGTGCTATGAATATCACTATTCTTTTTAGATGACTTGTTATCTTAATATTGCACCCAACGTGCCTGTGAAATAATACTTTTGTATCTAAAAGATGAATTTGTGACAGTCTCCACTGAGATGCTAGTAGACCAGCATCACTACAAAAATTGCTACTATCATAAGTGACATCTGCTTTGTCGGTTTTACAGAACCATAGGAATTTTAGGCATTAAAATAATTTTAACCCTAGGCTGGTCCTTCAGTATTACAGCCCAGGTTTGTTTTTTTTTTTTTGCTTTTTACTGCCTCTGCCATGTCTGTTCAGAGTAAACATAAGATGCCAGAACAGGCAAACCAGAATCTTTCCTAGGCATTTAGTGCTGTGAAAGTTATTTTCACTTGAACTCATTTCCTGAAACATTATATAACTTTCTTTGTTGAGCAAAGATAAGAGGCTAAACACAGTTGGTACTAATCTCTCCTCTAAATTAAAACAATGGCCAGTTAGGTTCTACAGTAGAAAAGAGGGAAGTTAGAAACTGAAATTCTTCAATCATAATTTCATCCTCTGAGTTTCCAAAGAGTTGTCCTCATGTACTCCTCTGAATAAGTGATTATAGGTGGGGAAACAAGGATTTAGGAAAGGGTCTGGGAGGATTTTTTTTGTTGCTGTTTTAAAAATTGAAAAGAATTTATGAGAGTTTGGTGATCTGATTCATGTGGGACTAGAAACTGCCTTTGTGTTTCCTGCCCAGGAACCTGGGTCCCTGGCTGGTAGATGAAACCATCCATGGGGAAGTAGATGCAGCTGAGGGAAAGGGTGTTTGGGTACCTCTTTTTAGCATATTCTCTCTGGTGCTACAAGGTCTTTTTCTGAATCTGGAAGAGATTTTTTGCACTCTGGATTTACCTACGTGGTAAGTGAGTGCTCTCACTGCTGAATGTGGAGCCACAAAGGCCCTTCCATGTATTCTCTTCTGTAGTTAATATATAAAGTCTCTTGTGCCTAAGCTATTGATTCCCAATGCTCTTGACCTCAAGACACGACACCTGTAAACAAAAGGTATACTTTAGGTATACTATGGCCTAGGATGATTTTTGTAATTTTCTGAATGTTGTTAATATTTCTCTTGGGTCAACCCCCAGAAATTATTTCCCTGTTGAAAATGCATTGTATGTAGCTAGCGTAATAATATCTAGACTGAGTACATTGATATGTCATTGATCTTTTATATGGTTATGCCAATTAAGGATGTGATTTCTCCCCATCAGATATACCAAACCAGAGTAGCTTCCTGATAAAACGTTTCAAGATAGATTAGCCAAGGATGGTTCCCTGAGAACCATACTCACGAGATGCCAGTGAAATTTTTAAAGGAAAAGCATAGCAGCATTATTTGCCTTGGAACTGGATTGGTTTCCACAATGCTGGTTGTTGGAGGTAGTTGTGTGTAAGTACTAGATTGTGCTGTATTTGCATGAGAGGAGATTGGATGATGGCTCTTTCTCCAGTGCAAAGGTAGAGTTGAGAAGGTGAGGAAGGAGATTCTTTATTGTCTATAAAACCTGCAGCTTGCTTTCAATGTGGTGTTGTGATCTCAGTAAACAGGAGCTGATGGATCATCTGTCTGCTGGGGCATGGGACTGGTTCACACCACTGAACTTGGCCAGGATTTAATAAGTAACTTCACAAATGTTACTGAATGTAAAATATAATCTTCCTCTGAGTTCTGCTGTGGGCTGCTTTTGACTCCTTATTGTAGCTGAAAATGTACCTATAGAGGGTTAATGCAGTTCTAGCAGCGATTTATGCATGTTAATGGCAACCTTTTGCCCTCCTGAGTCTGTGCTGCTTCCTGAACTTGAATCGGAAATGACAAGGAGGTAATTGTTTAAGTGAAAGCTAATTACATTATTATTGTATGTTCACTGGTCAATAATATTTACTGCATGTCATAAATAATAGTGTTGGAAAGGAACACCTGGATCAATTCAATTCACTCTCAACATCAAACAACCTGTTTAAAATTTTTGCTGTGTGTGCCTACAGAGCAGCAAGCTCATTCCTTTTGCTCTGTCGTTTCCCTCTGTGTAAATGTTTAGAGGAAGGAAAATGTTGAGGGGCGTCAAGGCCTACTCAAATACATGCGAGTTGGTTTGGAAGGAGGAGCAAAAATCCTGCTGCACCTCAATGTGAATTGTGAAAGGAGTTATTTTATCACAAAGGGCTTGCATAAAAATATATTTGCAAACATCTCTATTGTTTATGAACAATAGAATGAAGCAAATAATGAAGGGAAAGTTATGAACAAACGGGTGTTTCTAGTTTCTGCTCAAATTCTCTTTCAAGATTTAAAACTTGCATATCAGAACAGAAGAACGTGGGGGGGTTTTGTTAGGATTTACCTTCCCACAGCAAAATAAGAATCCGTGCCAGATCCTATCAGTGATAATTACTATAGCTTTAATGACACCCATAACTTTTGGACTCTGGCCACGAAAGGGGATTTATGATGTCTTGGTGCAAAAGGTATGGGAACTTTAAGGGTGCCAGTTACACATCAGTAGTATGTGATGATATTAAGTTTTGCTGATTGGCATTGGGGAAGTATCTTGATACAGATGTTTTGGCAACCTGGAAGAGATCCTAGCTAGCACAACAATCCTGTAAAATTTCTGAAGCATATGAGGTAAACATGATCTTCAGACAATGCTAGCCACAGTCTGAAAAGTTACTTTGAGTATGTAAAAGTATAAACTAAGGTATTTTCTATACCACTTATACATTTTCCTACAGGGAAAGGGAAAAAGAGCAGGGAAAAGTCTTCTCATTCAAGACCCGCCTGGACGCCTTCCTGTGTAATTTCGTTTAGGTTCCTGCTTTGGCAGAGGGATTGGACTAGATGATCTTTTGAGGTCCCTTCCAATCCTTAATATTCTGTGATTCTGTGAAAAATATATATACGCCTTTTAAAAGTATATCTCCTTTACCCATCCATGGATTGCCTTCCCCTTCTGATGAAGAGGTCCCAAGGGCTTGGCTGAGAGAGCATAATGTTCTGGGATAAGGTAACCTTTCTCTCCTACAAAAGCAACTCCTTTCTCTGCCCATGGTACTCCTCATCTTTTCCAAGAACTATTTAGGTACTTCAGATTAGATATATGTTGGGTAAAATATACAGTACTCTGATGAGGGGTAGGTGTGAGGTAGGTTTCCCAAAGGGCAACTCTGAAAAGACTTTCAGTTTTGGGGGATGCTCAGTAGTTGAGTGCAAATACTCAGTAGGAGCTTTGGTCTCAAAAGCCTACAGCCACTGAGGTGGCCCTGGGGCTCTGAAGACCAAAATCTCTCTTAGACAGAAGTGTGAGAATCTAACCCACAAGAAAAGTCACCTTGATTTTTGTTGGTGTTGCTTACTGCTTCATCCTTGCATTCATTGTCATTAGGGAAATTCATTTTTGGGACAGCCTCCAATTTTGGCATTTTCCCCTTCCACTGTCATTTTTACTTCTCTAGTTCTGGTTCTTTTCCCTGTTCTTGAATAATCTTTCACTCATTTTTCCATCATTTTCACCACTCCCTGAATCAAAAACTAACATCAGAATTGTCATTGTTGGGCTTTAACAGTCCAATTAGATTAACAGCATGTCATTGTTTTCAGATTAAATTCTGATTTATATGATGACAATATACGATATGCTAGTTCCTTGTGGGTTATTTTCATAAACAGAAGTGCTAGTATCCTGCTGAGTTTCTGTTTTGTTCTGAAAGGCTAGGCTCCACGTAAAGCTTTTGGAGTTAGGTGGAACTACTGAAGTAGGACAGGTACCTGATATCACTGCCCTACATTTACAGATGCCTGTGTGAAATCAGATATACTGGGTCTTGAGCAGACTTCTGAAACTTGCATAGAGCATTAGGAAAGCAGGGTTGGATGTGGATGTAGCAGGCCAAACTGGAAAGAGCTTGTTAGTTGTGGGAAGTAAAGTTTTATTTCTTCTGGTTACTCTTGTGTTGTTTTCACATCCTATTTCAGTCTATGAATAGCCTCTGAATGAATCTGAAAGCTGTTTGTATGCAGAGCCCACATGGTTCCCATACTCTGTCTTCCTCAATCAAATTTTAAAGGTCATACCTCCTGCTGGTGGACGTTGCTGGTTCCAGCAAAGACAGGCTGTGGCTCTCCTTCACCCTTGTTTTTTATTAATCTCTGCAGAAGAACAGGATTTCTGCTTGCAATCATTTTTGGGAGTGACTGCAGCCCCAGACCTGTAATAGCAGATCCTGGTCTGTTTGTTTATCCTTGAGGGGTTCAGCTAGACCAGTCTGAGATACCTGCTAATGTTATGAAAGGATACAAAGGTGGTGCAATGTTCATATTGCTCCCACAATACTGGCAGAAAGGAAAGCAGGTGCATTGTGAATGTATGTGGGAGAGGTTCATGCTAGGAAAATTGTCCTCCTGGATAAGAAACAAGTCAGCAAGCTAAAAGCTTATCTGCCTGGGAAAACCACTTATACAATGCATGTGTTTTAATGTTGCTTAAATAAATCCCATCAGAAGTTAATTTTGATTAATCCAAACTTAAGTGTCCTGTCTTTGGTTTGGAAGTGAATTCAGTTAAAATAGCAACTTACATTCTAAGTGAATTTGTCTGCAAAGGCAGTGAAGTGGTTTAATGGAGCCATATCTGATGGCTTAAAGGTGTGAACTGAAGTTGCTTCTACCCTCCATGAGAAGAATATTGCATATAGACTTTATTAAATCCAAAGAGAAATAAAAGAACTGGAAGCTTTTAGCATGCCATCAGTAGGTCTTATCCTTATCCCTCCTGTAGCCTTGATTTCACCTGATGTGAAAAACAAGGGCTTTGTCTCCACTCTTTTATAGAAAAGTTAGAGACTTAACACCCTCTCTCCCCCCCTCCCACTCCCCCATGGTGAAACATGTCCTTTTGTTCATGAAAATAAAGCCTGAAAGTGTTGCAAATGTATTTGTCTGGATGTCCCTACGTATGCTTTACCTTGAATAAGCAGTGAATACTACCTCATTGAATGAGACTGACTATGCTAAGGATGCTTGTGATTTTTTTACAGGATCAGCATTAGTGGATTTCTTTTCTAAAGTATAGCTTAGTGATGGTGCTATGTATGTAGTGAGATAAGGAAGGGATCAGACAAATAATCACTTGATGGCTGACCCACATAGTTGATTATGTGCATGCTCTCACTATATCAGTCAGAAATGAGTGAGGTCTAAACATGAATAAAAAAGGCCAGCTACATTTTTCTTGCTTTGTGACTAAAGCAGATTAAGAAACATGTACTTGAATTTTTAGCATTTATATGCATGATAAATTGTGGGAGTTTTTTGTGCAGAGCTTGAGCAAAATGCTTTGTTACTTAGCTTGGTTGGCCAGACTTGGGAGAGGGGAAAGGACATCTCTGGTTAGCTGAAATATTTCACTTTGGTTTTTAAAGTGCATAGCCATCTAAAAATGTAGCCAAATTTAAAAATAAAAATGTTTAGAATTGAAAAATTGCTCTGTAGTACTATGTTTTTTGATAATTTACTTTTAAAGAAGCTATTTGAAAGATGTGTAGGAAGAATAGCACTGGAGCTATTTCCACTTTCAAAGTCAAGTTAAAAATTAAGGTTAAAATCTTTGCCAAATTTTAACACATCAGGTTTTCACCTTCTTAACACTCATTCAAGCAAACTTTAAAAAAAAAAGTGTTACAACTGATATTTTAATTGCTCTCATGTGCTTTGGCTTGTTTCAAGTTTGTGCTTTATGTAAAATTCCTATTAAAGATTATTAAAACCAATTTCCTTGAAATAATTTCTTTAACAATAGTTACACTCTGAAAGGAAGTGTAACGACTAATTGTACATTTACAGATAACTGTTTTCTTTATGCTGTCATACTTATAGTTTAAGACATTTTAGTGAATTTGGGGCTTAATCTAGAACTGGCCTAATTTGCCAACTGTGGGAAGAAGGGATAGCAGAGAAGTCATGGAGTGAAAAAATAATTAAAATGCTAATGAATCTGGCCCAAGCAAAGGTGTTTACCAAACAGACATGAAGGGAAGGAGCATAGTTTGGAATTGCAATATGAGATCAAAAGATGTCTGAAATATGATTGCAAAAGGAAATTAATATATATATTAAAGCATAATTAATTTAATTAAAGGTTTTGTAAAACAGATGCAGATGTAAGCACAGAAATGGATGTTACAGATTAATGTTTGAGATGAGCAGCTGATGTAATGTTTAAACATGTTAATAAAAATACAGGGGCTTTTCTCTGCCAAGAATGAGGGGATTTTTGCTATATAAATACAAAGTGCTGATATGTGGATACAGAGAAGGACTACACAAAGACACATGTGGATTCTTGAGGTGGCTTTGCTAGAGTTTCCCTCATAACTGGTGTGTCTCAACTGTTTATCAAATGACACTTCTGTCAGCATCTCCTGGTGCTGAACTCCTTAATATCTGAGCACCTAAGGAGAGTGGCCTGGCTTTGCTGGAAGGTATGCACCAGGGAAAACAGAGGAGGAGGAGGTTGGCTTGCAGATGTCAGGATGGGAATTCGTACTGTTTAACTTCAGTTGTCACCTGGCTGTGGGAAGCAGACAGTGACCCAGTAGGCTCCAGCACTTTTCTTGGTCATCACAGAAAAGATGGCAAATTGCTTTAAAGGTGGTTGTATCCAAAGTCATAAATAGTGGTACCTTATGTGTGTAAAATAGATGGTTGGGGGCTGTGAATACACCTTGCTTGAATCTTCAGTGTTTAAGTGGATATTTTGTGACTCAATCGCTTTAGTGCAACTGTGCTGCAAGACAGGGAGGTTCTGCTTCTGTTGTGCAGAGTCCAGTACAAGAAAATCTTCGGTCATTCTCTTGCTGTTTTCATCTCAGTGGCTATTTTTGGGCCAGAAATTATGTGTAAATTGTTTTACCCTCAAAGCAAGAAAATGTGGTTTTGCCAAAATCAACAGTGGGTTTCAAAGCCTTCCAGGTTCCCTAGAACACAAAGGCTGACTCAGAGCTGTGACTCACCATCAGGAAACAGCAAGCCAGGGACCTCCTTATCTGCTTTCATATCTGGGGTGTGGGAACTGATGGTGGGGTGGGGCGAGGTGCCTGTCAGTGGAAGAGTAGAGGAAAGGTTAAATATTATGGCAGCTTCCACTTCTTTCAAAAAGGACTAGAAAACAGTTGTCCTTTCTTATGTCCTTCCTTACTGGCAACTGGAATTGTTTTAATGGGGAAGCATGTGAGCACTGTAGACTCATTGACAGTTGTACAGTAAATCAGCCCCTGAGCGAACTATTTATGTGCAAAGCAGTAGATTAATTTTTAAAGTCTTACAAGTGATGAGAGTAACTCCAGGTACACAGGGAATTGTCATTGCTAACTTTGTAATGACTCTGGACTCTGTCAGCCTGCTCTGCCTGGCTCTATTTGCTGTCGCTGCACCTTCCTTCCTGTGTGCAGCCCTGCTAGTGCAGCGGGTGACTTACGGGTGAGATTGTGCAGGGCTTGTGCACCTGACCTCCAAAAGGCAACTTTTGTGCCTGAATAGCAAAATGAGAAGTTTCACTGGGACTTTTTAAAAGCAAAAAGGTGCTTCAGAGCCTGGGATATTACCAATGAGTAATGAGGCTCAGCATTCCTCTTGGCAAAAGATGCTGAAGGATGCAGAGAACTTCCTGCCTTCAGGCCTGTCTGCACTAGTGCTTGCTTCAATCCTTCCATGCTTTGGGAGTAAATAGTTACTTTAAGCTTCAGAAGATGCTTAAGAGTCTTTCCTTTCAGACCTAATGCTGGGCAATATTTCCCAATTATTTCATTGCTACCATTGTTGTTTGCTTGCTTCCTGACAAACTCTCTGGTGACTGGTCAGACCTCTGCCCAGCAGCAGATGTTCTTGCACTGCTCTTTGGTGGGCTGTGCATCTTCTCCCTCCTATCTCTACAAATGAAGGGTTTTTCTGACCTTGTTGCTTATGGCCCAGGATGAATTACTTTAACTCTCATTATGTCCTGGTTTTAGCTATGAGGGCTCAAAGGTTTCTTTGTGGCCCAGCTTGTGTTTCACTTGCTGGGAGCTTCCCATGTACCTGCCTCTTCTCAGATGCTTTTGCTAATCAGGTCATGCCTCAGACCTGTTGCTAGTCTCTGTGAAGGTGGGCCTTTCCCTTTCTCACTTTCTCTGTCTCGTGTAGAAGCATGTGTTTGGGATAAGTGAGGGTGGTGATTAAAAAAAAAAACAAAAAACAAAGCAACCTTTATGCTTTTGGCTGAGACCCAAGGAGACAGATGTTCCTGGGAAATGGCTGCTGTAGGGCAATCCAAAGGAGTAACTGCAGCTCATGCAGACACACCCACACCAGCTCAAAATGAATTTGCCTGAGTAGCAATTGAGCCCTGGCCCTGTGTGCTTGGCTCAGGCTGCCACACATACTCTGCTGAGGTTGGGACTGGCTCTCCTGAAATGGCCACTGGTGTGTCACCTGGCCAGGCTGTGATGGAAATAGGCCCTTGGGCACCCTTTGGGGCAGCTGCTCCCTTGGCTCCCCCTGCCAAGAGGGCTGGCTGGTCCTGCTGGCAAAAATGGAAGGGAAAAATAGGAGAGGAAATACCTGCTTTTTATACAGACCTCAGTTCAGCACCGTGTGGTGCTTCATGCAGTTACTTACACAGGGACAAGCAGTGAAGGATTTGCTGCTGGTGTGTTAGTAGGGCTTGATCATATTTGGGAGTGGTGTGAAAGGGAATGGTGAATTGGCTCACAGCAAAGTAGACTTTAAAAGGTATCATCTGTGCTGTCCCTCAACAATCAGGTTTGGTTTGACAACACTAGGATTACCCACTCATCTTTATTTAGTGTACATAAGTGTATGTGGGAATTTTAAATTTATTTGTACTTATGTGCCTGAAATCCCATCTGTGTAGCAACATTAGTAGCATAAAAGTACAAGCTTTCTAGCATAGATTTAATTTTGCTAGCTGTAAAGCATGTCAGGCATGGCACCCTGTCATGGCCTGTCCCAGGTGTCAGCGATCCCAACTATGACTGATTCCATTATGCCTGCAGCAAAAAATAATGTACAGTCCTCTTTTTCCCTCTTTGAAATAAAAGTTTTAGCAAAAAGATATAATGTTCATAGGAATACTGTTGGGAGCAAGAACAATTAAGCATTTTAAGAAAACTAACTTTCTACCTTTTTTGCAGCTCTTCCAGGCATTTCTCTATTCAAGTCCTATTTCTTCCTCTTCTTGATCCTTTGTTGAAGGTTATAATCCTGTGTTTATATCTGTCTGTTGCCATGGAAATAACTGATGTTGCTAACTAAGCTTGGAACTTCCTTGAGGGATGAAGGAAAGGCCTATTCCTTGTAATTGTTTAATCTGTCTGAAAATAACATGTTTCCAGATGTATTTCTCTTCAAAGGTAATGAATTTTAACTTCTCTACCATAATATGAAAGAAATGAGGTCCTTTCAGTGGCATTACTATTAGCTTTCTCCAAACAACAGGTCTAACAGTGTGCTTCTGCATCCTGCCTTCCCAACCTGCTTCAGCTCTGCCTCAGAGAGACCAAGGGATGGGTCAAGCTTTCTGCTCATCAAAGCTTTGCTTTTGCTATTGGTACTGCAAACACTTGTCTGTTAGCCGTCTGCCTAAAATGTCAGTGCTCCTTTCAGAAGGAGCTGTGTGGTCAGCACAATATCAATAACTGACTGCTGACCCAGGATTTGAATAAGGACCCTGCCAGCGAGTGTGAAGTGTGACTGTCCTGTCTCCAGGGCCCTTGTGCTTGTTTGCTTCTGAAAGTCCTCGTTTCTGTATTCTGCAGTACCACTGTGTTTTGTCCACACCGTTGAAAGTCAAAGTCTAAAGCTAATGTATTTAGTTTGCCTTTATGCTCTGAGGTGTGTTACTGTAAACAACCTCATAATTAACATAAAAACCGGCTATAGGATGGAAACCACAGTGGCACTTATATTTAAATCCTCATTAAGTTGTATCTTGCTTGTCTTTTTGTCTGGAAGAAGTAGTGAAATGGTATTACTTTTTTTTGCATTTAGTTTACTGAAAATATTAGTTTTACTTAGGAAGGTATGGTTTAACACTTTCCCATTGTAGGAAGAAACAAAGCAAGATATCATACAAAACAATATGAAGTTAAGAGGAAGTTTCAGGTCCTTGGGAAGGCTGCTTTACATCCAGTCAGTGTGTGCAGTGTGGAAACCACGGTTACTTTTGGGTAGAACAAGCTTTAATTCAGTAGCTACTTCACGAAATAGGGCAGTTGTAGCCAAGTTTGCAGTCTCTGATCTACTAATTTTGGATAATCCCTGTCACTGAAAAATAAACCAAGCCCTATCGTGGTGGGTATGTGCAGTTGTGGGTAACCCTTTATCTCACTGGTCTTTGAAGCATCATTTAACAAATCTTTCTTCTGTGCTCTTTCCTGAGTTCTGCTTTGTATCCTCTCCCTCATCTGTCAAATGAAGCCCTACTGAATTTTTTACACTCCACCTATTCCCTCTCTGTTCTACTTCAGTATTTTTTCTTAAAACACTGCAGGATCAATGATGTGGGTTCACAATGTCAATAGTTCAACTGCACAACTCAAGATTTATTGCAAAAAACATTTTTGGATATAAAATTTATAGCTGTTTGGAGGGCAAAGTAAATATCCTGCATGTAGGTAAACTGAGATATAGAAATTTTTTTCAAGGTCACAAGTAATTTGAAGGCAAAACAAGCAAGACAAAAAAAATGCACAGTAATCTGAACTTCTCCCTATACTAGCCCCAGACTTAACTTTCACTTTGAAATTCTCTGCATTGTAGCAATATGATGTTCATGATGTGGAAAGAATAGGGGAAACAAGCAACATGATCCTTTGAAAATTTTTAAATAAAAAAGCAGTGTAGCACTTTGGATGGTTGGATAATCTGTTTGGATGTTCTTTTTTGTTTTTATCTTTATTGCATTGTGTAACTTCATTGATCTTTAAAGCCAGATAGTGAATATATTTGAGTCAATGTCCCCACAGCCCTTTGACCAGGCTGCTATGATGGGTGCTACTTTCTTGGGTCTGGGATGGAAAAGCACCTGGAGGTGCAGTAAGCCATGGGTAGAGTGTTGCCCCAAATTTGCAAGCACTTTCTTCCAGACACACTCATGCTCATTTTTTTCCTGTTAAGTCTTGGGATTCCTGCTTGTGAAAATACATCTCTGGTTGTGGCATCAAATATTTGGGTAAGGGCAACCTTGGTAGAGGTTGCACTGTTTCAAAATTTTCACCACAGCCAGAAAAGCCCATTTTCCTGACTTTGCCTCGCATTTGTGTCAGGGTTAAGAAAAGGGACTGAAATGATGGCAGAGGAGGGATGGGAGGAAAGTGGAAGCCACAGCACCAGTGGGAGCACTGTGATGCTTCCGGTCCAGTTGTTTCAGGTCATGCCCAGAGAGGCCTGTCCTACGGAGCTGGACACTGTTTTGCTGTAGCATTTGTATCCACAACCATACTGACCTTGAAATATCCAGATGTCTCCATATTTCATGTGTTGATCTCACAAAAATAAATCGATGGTGTTGGAAAACTCTTGTGTTAGCACATGTTAGGGGGTAACAGTTGCTCTCCATAACTTTAAGTAAATTGCAGAGCTCTTTCCAATGTGCGTATGTTCAGGTTTTGTGTGTGGGGGTGTTTTTAAAATTCTCAGTGTACTGACCTCTTCAGAAGTAGCAGGATGTTGGGATCCACACTGATTCCTAATTTGACTATCAGCCACCAATTTTGGGGGGGGAAGTTTTTTGCAAACTATGTCATAGACAAATCTGCTCTGACTTGATAAAAAATTAGCCTGAACAGCAGCAAGTGTAAATGATGAGAAGCAGAACCGGCTTGTCTCCAGCTCACCTTCCTGTTTTCCTCATTAATACTGATTTTTGGGTAATGTTTGATTCCAAAGCAACTTGAAAATATCACAGTAGTGAACAAGTTCAACAAGGCCAGGTTTGAATCTAGTCCTGTGTCTAGGGAGGGACAGATTTGTCCTTTCAAAACCTGAGGTAAGTGCAGAATGACTGGGCCTGTCTGTTCCTAATGATCTCCTGTAAAGAAAACAGATGTTAAACACAAATTTTCTTGGAAACATAACAGCAGTAATTTAACAAGCTGGAATTTGGTTATAGAATGCTGACCTTTAGCAGTCCTCTTGTAATTTCTTGTAACTTTCTGGTTAAAAGCTTGATTTGAAAAAACCTCACACTTTCATCTCTAATTTTGAACTGAATACCTTTAAATGAGTGCAAAAATAAAGTTTTATGGATTTTTTCCTTTTTAGGTTCAGTTTTCTAAGTAGCTATAAGAAAATCAGAAGCAAATATTCACTGAGATAATTAAAGCCAGTATTTAAACAGGTAAGGGCAAAAGTACTATAAAAATATGCAGCTGGAAGCAAAAATGGAGAGGAAAAAAAATGTATGTTGCAGACCATAAAATGAAATGGTTACCTCAGCCTTGAAAGCTCTGGGAGGATGGTGCCTGACTTAAGGAGAGAGGGGAGGAATCCTGCCTTCTGCATCCTGGCCTTATTTAACATTGTCTTTTTGTGGAGTTCAGTCCTGCCCTGTTGTCCCTCATCTGGCACGAAGACTGGTGCTCTGTTCTTTGATAGTTGTTTTTTCCACATTTAGTATTTGGAGCCTTCTTCCTCTGTTAGGGACTTCTGCAATGTAAGAGCAAAGTTTGAAGCTCTAGAGATGGAAATTGACTTTCAGCAAGCAGTGGAAAATGCTCTTTTTCATGTGACTTTAGATGTTACCAGGGTGCTGCTTAAACTCAACCTGTTACACTTGGAGCAGGAATTGAATCATGGGTGGTGATCAGCATGTTGCCCTACAGACTATGGTACTTGCCCTCAACATGATTTCTTCTCTTCCAGAACTTGCTAGTAAACACTTTAACTATTTTTTGTTTCCAGTATGGTTAAATATTTAATACAGGGTACACATTTAAAAATACCTTTCATGTGGCTTGCAATTACTGCGAAATACTTTGATCATCTGAGTTTTCATACTGAATCAATGCAGGACAAAGTTGTATCCTGGCTGCCCAGATT
Source organism: Antrostomus carolinensis (assembly GCF_000700745.2). NCBI lineage: Eukaryota > Metazoa > Chordata > Aves > Caprimulgiformes > Caprimulgidae > Antrostomus > Antrostomus carolinensis. Next base: position 38,184 of record NW_010301574.1, read on the forward strand.
TCAATTTTAAGTTCCCCTAGGAGTTTTAGTTAATGTCCTAAGTAGGGAGGTGACCACAGAAAATGTATTTCTCAATCCTTTTCCTTTTAAAGTCAATGGAAAACCTTTGATTCATTTCAGTGGACAAAATGCACCATCCTGTTTTTTCAAACATGCTTTTAGTGGGCACAAGAGGAGCTCTTGGCCCTTATGCCAGCTGGACTCTGATGACCAGAGGCACAACTTGTGCTCCTACGAATGGGAACAGCCAGTTACAGACTTGGCAGTGCCAGCTAAGGACACAGTAAGGGCAATAATTAATTTAGAAAATTGTTTTGTGATGGGGCTATAAAAGGTGCTCCATTTTTCAAGGCTGGGTCAGTTTATCACAGAAGTACCCTGAGGTGACAGGAGGTTGAAAAAGGTGATTTTTAACTTCCTGTGCTTCCAGTAGTGACTTCCAACCCAGATTTACAAAGCACGGAGGAAAAGAATCTGAGGAATGTTCTCAATGGCTATTAAGCAAACCCCAACTCCTTTCAACAAAAGTCACCAAGTAACACTGAAACACTCAGCTTTAGCCTTCCCTGCCAGTGCAGGCAGGTGGGAAAGGGCTGTCTGAATAGGTGTTCTCTCCTCCCGAAGACCTCCCTTGTCAGCATGGATCTTCTGTAAGTACATGGGTATCCATTCCACTTAAAAGGGAAGGAAATTTTTTTCCTTAAGCTTGAAATGAGTTGAAGCACTACCTACCACTTTGCATTCACTTTGTTTGTTGCTACTGAAATTTTTGGGCATGTAGGAGTAATAACTAATGGAGTGGCACAGACATGCTGAGTTAGAAGCTGTGAGAGCTGTTGCAAGAAGAGTTGCTATGTGTGTTCTTTCTGGGAGAGGAGCCTGAAATAGCAGGGCCACTGCTGTGCTGGCACAACTAACTCACACTGCGATGTGACCTTGAGATACCTTCTGAGAGCATAGCTAGTTCAAGCCTACTCTCAGGCACCTGGTCATCCTACAAGAAAGCAACACCAAAACTTCACTCTTCTGGGAAAATAAGCAAAGCCCTGCATGCTGCAGTGTTTCATCTTTGCCATGATTTCAGCCGAGAGCCTCCAGGGTGTGAGGCTTGATAACATGTGAACACAAGAATTGCTGTTCTGTATGACAGGAAAGGTCCAGGGTCCTGCCTATACCTGTGGCCAGTACCAAAGGCTTGAGGAAAAGTGTGTGGGATAGGATGTGCACAGTGTCTGCCTCTTCCAGCTCCATTCCAGCATCTGTCAAGACCAAAGAGTCTTCCTGAGGACCAGCCTGTATTCTTGTGCTCTCTTGCTTCTGCTTGACCTGCTGTTTGTTCTGAGAATCAGTCTGCCCATTTGTGGTTTAAAGAAACTGACCAAATAAACCCCCCAAAACCCTAGCAACTTGGAGGAAGTAGTGATAAAATCCTCTTCCTTTGAGAGACCCTACTGGGTACAGTGTCTCTTTTCTGCCCAGCAAGCCAAGGGATATGATTATTCCACTCTACTTGGCACTTTTGTCCAGTTCTTGTCCCCTAGGCACTGAAAAATTGGAGAGAGTCCAGTGGAGGGCCACCAAGATGGGCAGTGGTTGAAAGATGGCATATGAAGAAAGGTCAAAGGAACTGGGTTTGTTCAGCCTGGGGAAGGGAAGGTTCAGTAGGATCTAACCATAGCTTTCCAACATTTCAAAGGTAGTCATAGAGAAGACAGGGGATACCCTTTTCATGGATGTCACGTGTGTTCAGGATGCACAGTGACAGAATGAAGCAATGGGTGTAAATTACTTTACAGGAAACTGTCCACATATCAGAAAAATATTCTAGCCATGGAAAAGGCAAGATTTTTTGAATGGGTTGCCTACAGAAGTGGTGGACACTCACAGGAAGTGTTCAAGCCTCAGCTTTACAAGGCCCTGGATAAACTAACTGAAGGCTCTGTTTCCCTGGACATTATGATCCTCATCCACTAACCTCTGTTAAGCCATGGTACTCCTGAAATAAATTTCAAACTGACTTTCTTTCAGACAGAAATGATTTTCAGTCTGACTTTCAGACAGACTTTTCTCTCAGCCCACAAAATGAAAAAACAAACAATCAACCCCAAACCTTTTTCAATTCAGAACAAATTACCTTCCTGGGTTTTAGTCATTATATTTCAGCTCATGCTACACAGCAGATGAAGTTTGTAGTGGTTTACCACAGGGTAAGCAGCATCTTTTCTCCAAAAAGAGTTCACTTTGTGATGAGTACATGCCTCCTTGCTTTTATTTTGAACTTTGTTTTTTGTGATTGTTCCTTACCTTCATGGCTTTGAAACAGAAGCCAAAGGTACCAAAATATACTCCAGTCTTGGGCATACAGTGTGAGGTGAACAAATTAGTTCTCTATTGGGAGTGCTGAGGGTTGTCTGCAGTGGAGAATAGCCTGTAATAACATGGGAGTTCATATTTATTTAAGAACTTCTAAGCATTTCATGTTTATATCTTGAGATGTAGAAAAATAGAAGAAGATATGAAAAGTAAACACTTCAGTAGCTCAAGTTAGATTGACATGCTGCTGGAAATACTTAGCAGTGGTGGAAATGCTGTGCAGTGTGGGGAGTGGATTTATGCTGGCAACATGGGCAGCCTTGTATGGACTTTGCCATATGCAAGTGTGGTGATCTAGAAAATGGGGCAAAATCCGTCCTATGTAAATAGGTGGGATCTCTGATGTTATAAATTGGAGCTGAATGTGATTAATTGAAAATATTTATTCTAGTGGAACTGGGAACTTGTTAAACTGATGTCATAAATTTAATTGAGGTGCAGAATAACAGCATGCAACATATACTAAATAAATTTGCTTAACTTGGAGAATTTTTTTGCAAATAGCCATTCATACTATACCTATAGCTATCCTCTTACAGAACTACTGCTTCTTTGGTTACAGTCTGAGGTTAGCAAGATTTTCACTGCACAGAAAGGAAATCTGGTTTCATAGAGAAATTAGCCTGAGTTTAAAAGTTCACATTGTAAATCAGGTCTTGGACTGAGTTGTTCCTATTTGACTACCTGTGAAACTACTCTCGCTAAGCTGTAACATTAGGCAGAGGGATCTAAAGAAATACGAGGTGAATTTGTTTAATTATCTTGGTGTGTTCCCTCTTTCATGCAGGGATCCAAATACCTCTGAATTATCTGTGCTGCATACACCTTGGTTTCCACCCAAGATCTGCTCTGGAGTAAACTAACCAGACCTATGTGTGGGCAGGGAGCAGGTTTTTCTGCTTTGCTTCCAAGTGTGGACAGTAGGCTAATGTGCATCAGGAACTAGGACCCACATAAAAGATAGCTGTGAGCCAGTATGCACCAGCTCTTTGGATCATGAAGAGCTTTCCAGCACAAATAGCAAAGCCAGTGTAAAAACCACCCCCACCCCACCCCATCTGGGGATGTCCATGTGTGAAAGCATCAGCTGGCACACAGTGCTGGTATCAGGATGCATCAGAAATTCAAATTAGTTTTTCCAGCACAGTGACTGTATTAGCTTTTCCTTGTGTTTGTAGCACTGACATGTCAGTGACTTGGAATTTGCCTTCAGTGGCTACATCATTACCTTAAATAAACTTAACTAGAATCTCCAGTGTCACAACAACAAAGTAAAGTTCTTCATTTGGATCTCTCCCACTAATGTCCTTTGCAGCTGTGTATAAACTGTGAATCACAAATAAGGAAAACTACTGAGGTAAGCAGAGAGAGCCAGCTTGCTTTCTTCCAGGGCTGCCTGTTGCAGCTGGTGATGCAGTTCTGGATCCTGTGCTCTGCTGCTGGTCACTGTGCTGTGGCCTGTCTGCTGCAGCTGATCCTCGACTGATGCAAGCAAGCAGAGCGTTGTGACTCTGAGTGAAGCAAAGGTCTGAAAATACCATTAAGTATGTGGTATGGTCCTGGTTTTGCTAGGATAGAGTTAATTTTCCTCTTAGTAGTTAGAATAGCTGTGTTTTAGTTTCAGTGTAAGACTTGTTATGAGAGGAATGTTGATAAAAGTACTAATGTTATTAGTTTCTGCTGGAGCTCAAGGCCACCGTGTTTGGCTGGTTCACAGCTGCATCAGAACTGGGAGGGAGAAGTGTAGTGAATAGCAAAATCCAAAACTGGCATTTGGATGTGCCAATGAAATATTCCAGATCATATCATGTCATGACAGTATATTAACCAGGTCTGACTGGAAAATGGGGTATTCTCTCAGGGATTGCTTGGGCTCACTCTTCTGGGGTTTCAGTTTTGGGACTGTCTCTGCTCCGGGGTCGCTGGAGTACATTAGTACATTTATCAGCATTCCTCTCATAACAAGTTCTACACCGAAACTAAACCACAGCTATTCTAATTATCAAGAGGAAAATTATCCTAGCAAAAACCAGGAGTGGTATCCATTTCAAAGGTGGCAGAGCTGTCTGGTGAGAGTAGAAAATCATGCCAGAGACATAGATAGAGGCCAGATTGCATTTGTTCTTCCTTTCCTCTAAAGTTGAGGAGATGCCAGAATATTAGAGATTTTGTTGTACAAGCCAAATCAGGAATGGAATAAAAGCTTGAGAAGATGAGCAGTTGTTTTTCAGTGAAATATTTTAGAAGGAAATAAAAACGTTGTTATTGGAGGGCTTGAGAGGTCTCCACTTGAAAACTCTCCCTATCTTTTGCAGTGTACGTTAAGCTTAGAGTAAGGGTCCCATATCAAAGGGATTGTGAGGAAGCAAAGTAATAATGATCAGAATGACTTCTCATCATGCCAGTGGTCTGTCTTCAAGTTTGTGTTGCAGAGAGAAACTGGAAGAACAGCTATCAGGTGGTTTTGTAGATGTTTGTAGATACCTTCTCCCAATCTCAAGGACAGCACAGGGAAAACAGTTTTGAGCACTTTTAAGCTGTGTGAAGGATGCAGCTGACAGTAAAAGAGAATGAGGAAAAAGTAGGTAAGTTAGAGATGAATCTAGAAAGTAAATGGCAGATGTGACAGAGACATCCTAAGGAGTGCAGGTTATGGATAAATTGGCCCATGGGCTATAGGCAATTGATCTTCTACATGGGTACAGTGGATCATGATGGAATTTTTCAAGGCAAGAAGATATGCTACAGTAAATAAAATGAAGGTGATGGCAGCCTTTATCTTTGTACTTTATCTGTAGTGCTGAAAGACTAGAGATAGTTAAACCTTCAAGTAGTTCATAAGTATAGTCAATAAGATGTAGCTCAGGTGTGAAGGTGTAGAAGAACATTCAAAAGAAGAGATCTGAGTTGCATACCCAGCAGAGACTGCTTCTGTAAGTTGTTGCTATAAAGCAAGAGATAGTATCAAACCTTTCCTGGTGAGGATTTGTCAGATTTACCTTGAACTGATATCCAGACTTCTATGGGATATTAAAGCAAAGGAGTGACTGTAGTTTGGACAGGAGGAGGAAGGTCTGAATAAAGTAACTTAGACTAGCACAGAATTACCAGTGAATTGGATTAAAAGATGGGAATGAAGAAATGGTCTTTAGAGGAATGAGTATAGACGTGATGACCATCCTCTCTATCTGAAAGTAAAGTTTTTAGTGAGGAAAACCAGGAGAGAGATGGGAGACAAGTCAAAAGACTTCTGGTAAATATCAGAGCTGATAGAGATAATAGCTGATGTGTAAAGAAGGATAAGGATGGAATCTGAATTTCATGCTTTTGCCAAGACCAATAGAATCTTTGTTTAAAGAAGTTGCAGAGGATGCAAGATAAAGTTCGATTGGAAAAAGGTAGAGTATACCTAAAGTTGGCAAGAGAAACCCCCTTCAGGAGTGGGTAGCTGTTGGACCTAGTTGATTTAGTGAGTTTAAAGATGAAGGTGATAGTATTGACTGGAGACCAATACAGATCTATGGGAACATATGGGCAAAATGACATCACAGGAGAGCAGGCAGGGTTGGATATGGATGCAGGATTTGTGCAGGTGAAAGGTTGAAGTGAGGGAGATCATGTAGGTGGGACTTTCAAGAAGCACAGGAAGAAAATCTGCATGACAGAAGTAGTACAGGAGGCAACAAAGCATTAAAAAAAGCTAGTGCTGGGAGATAACTGATTTGCCCAGCTTCTGTTTAAATCCTACAGATTTACCTTTGCAGCCTATCCCACCTGACAAGGTAAAGCTTCAGTGCTTCATTCTCCTCTGGATAGTGATGATTTGCAGGAAGGCTGAGACAGCTTTAAACCAACAGTGATAATGCTGTCCTTCCAGCTAGGCTAGGTTAGATGAATGTTCTGTTGCACAGAGCAGGGAAAGGTCTTTTAACTAATGAAAGTTAGCAGGTAGGATTCTGTCAAGGTAGTAACCATAAGATTTCCAAGTTGTATCCAACAAATAGATACAATGAAAAGATATTTGGCTTCCCATGAAATCTGTGAGCATTTCCTAGGTGGTTGGGTGAAATTGGGTCCTGTACTGCTGGGGTTCTGGGTGGACAGAGATCCCTCCAGGTAACCCCACTGGTACTACGCAAAGAACAATCACTGAAAGGGAAGCATGGCAGAAGCTTAAAAAAGATGGTACAGTGCAGCTAATTAAGCACTGGTTAAGCAAATTCTGTTACTGAGGCAATGACAGAAGTGTAAAGATAGAAATATTTAGTCTGTCAGAGGACAGGAATGCATTAATAAAACCACCTTTATTAACATATTAAAAAGAGGGAATGCTTTTGGCTAGTCCTTTTGCCTGTCTTTCCTCTAGTGCCTGTTTGTGTTTCTTCTTGCTGCTTTGTTTTTTTGAGCATCAGAATTATTGCCATGTTCTTGAATCTTGAAAGCAAATGGGAAATCAGTGGTGCCTAACCTGATTTCCTCTGCTACAATGCAGACAACCAAAGGTACCTTTAAGGTCAGTAACACAGACATTCCCTGTTCTTTTATTTAAAGGGTTACTTGCTCAGCCTCAATGTTGGCAGCTAGCATTGTATGTATTTTATTGTCTTTAAGGCCTTACCCTCTGTGAATGGTCAGCTCCATATCTCCTGTCAGCACATATCATCCCGTGCACTGAGGTCTGTAGTTAAAGGCAACTTAGATGTTGTTAAATAATAAATAAATAAAAATAAAATCTTGTCTAGGTTTAAGTGTTGGTGTTTCTGCAGGAGTTCTCAGATACAACAGCAGGAGAAACTGCTGAATGGCCTACTTTGTCTCTGCCTGTCCCATCTTGCTCTCCTGAGCTGCATTGCTCTCCACTTATGCTGGTGATTCAATACTGGCAAAGCCTGGCTCAGGACCTTGTGTTTCTCTGGCCTCCTGTCCAGCTACACAATGTGTATCAGTGACTGCACACAGAAGGTGCAATGCAGGTCCTGTAGCCCCTGTCCTGATGGAAGATCTTCACTGGGAAGAGCACAAAGGGGAGAAGTTGTCTTCCACTGTGGCCAAAAAGTTTCAAACAGCCAGAGTGAGATGGATATTGACAGTCGTGGAGCTTTTTAAACAGACTCCTTAGTTAGGTTTCTGTTGGAATGAAAAATGTGACAGAAAGAGGTCTTTGACACTGTGCCACAGACCCTAGAACAGTGTACAACTGGCGTGTTTAATCCTAGTAAAATCAATTGATGAATGAGGTAGGAAGATGATGTTACTATATGCTTTTGTACTGGACTTTAGATTTAGGCCAGACTTCTCCAAAGCTGATGGAAAAGTGACTCTTGGTTTAGTTGAATAAGCTCTTTATTTTTCTTCACTGATGCTATTTTGTGCTCCGTTTAAACAGAAGAGGTCTTCAGCATGTATTGTCTTCATGGATTGCACATTTATGTCTCTTGATTTCAGACTTTCCAGTTGGTTGTATTTAAGTGAAACTCTGTAAAACTAGATGAGAGCTACCCCTAAATTTTCTACAGGAACTTTTAACTGTTGCAAATTCACATCATACTGTTTTATTCAGAAAATTATATGCTTTACCAAGTGTACTCCTACCTAATAGATTGCCTACAAGACTTTCTCTACAAGTCCTCTAAAGCAACTTGTGCAGAACTTAATAACCAGATTTTAAATGTTGCACTGACTTCATTGAATTATTATTTGTAGTTTAGATAATTATCTGAAATGTCATCTATCTGGAATGAATAAATAGCATTAGTAATTTGATAAATGTTGTATGGCCTCTTTTGAAATGGTAATTCTTCACTGTTACTTTTAAAGTATCTCTGGTAACAGTCAAACAAATACAGAATTTATGAGGCCACTTCTTAAAGCTGTGTTAATCTACTGGCCAGCTTCAGACTTTAAAAATATCTGGTAACACCAGAAAAACATACTGATTTGGCAAACTGTCAAGTTTCTTCTGGGTTAATGCTCATAAAAATATTTTTTGTTTATGAAGATTAAATAATAAGTTTGTTTTCCATTTAGTATCATAAATCATGGATATGAAATCTGGTATGTTCTGTGAAGAAATATAAGCCAAATTATTTTTTTTCAATTCTTTGTCCAGGTCTACATTTACAGCCCTTGACAGTTTCAGATTTATTTTTATGAATTCAGTTTTACCTCTGAAGGTTGGAAAAACCTAGTGTACAATCTATCTCTCCAGTAATATTTCTTCAACAATGAAGTAAGACCAAATAATCTGTTTTATTATATATTTGGGGTTTTTTAAAATAAATGGCAATTATATATTTGTCTGAATTTGACTTATTGAACATTTCTAGGTTGTTACATTTCTGGACTGAACAAATAGTTCTGCACTGTGGATCCTCAGCTGAACATTGTTTTCTTATAACAACTGATGTTTTAAGCAAGTAGAGATTCAATGTGATGTTAACCAGAATATTATCTGTTTGGGTTACAGGATTTTCTTACATAATACTCTTTGCTGTTACTTCCAGAGTTCGGCAGCTGTTAAACAAACACTGTCTCAGAGTGTCTGCAGGCTTGAGTGTTTAATTTCCCCTGGGCTATTGTTTGTCATTCAACAAAATATAAGTATGTAAGGCTGATCAATATGAAAAGAAAGTAGCTTCATTAAATGGTGTCCTGGAAAAAGCTACACATTTATAATTGATGTTTTCTCTAGCTTTCACTCCAGAAGAGGCAATGCAGGAAACAATAGTTATTTTTAAGGTACAAATTACTTTTATTACTTGATGGCATACTAAAAATATCAGGCAGTTCATGGACAGGCCAGCTTGGTAATAGTCTGTGCTGCTTTGTGAGGAGCCCAGAATAGACTCTTGGTGATGGGTTTTTTCCTAGTGGAAATTTGGAGTTCCTGTGCCCAAGGTATGAATTTTTTTCCTTTATACTGTTTACTTGGTATTGTTTCCTAGTTCAATAATGACTCTTGTGTGAATCATATCTACTTTGTCTCAAACTAATAGTGACTACTTTGTGCAGTAAGAGTCTAAAAATTGAATTAGTGTATCAAAATTGTAGCAGGCAAAGATGCTACAGTGTACAGACAAAAGCTGTAGGTAGACTGAGGAGAGTGAATCCTCACTTCTAGAAATCTTTGATAATTCCTTTTAGTTGGAGAAATGTGTTTAAAAGCTCATTGGGAATGAAGAGAGCTGCCTGTGAACTGTAAGGCAGGTGTCTAACAGTGGTGTGAGCATTTCACAAGCGTGAGGAGGGGGAAAAAGGACAAGGAACAGAAATGCAGAGTAATATTCCTTGCCTGTAAAAACAAAAAAACCAACCAAACAAACAAAAAAACCCTACTGAATATGAAACACAATGCTCTGGCCAGAATGAGCCCTGAACACAAGATTGTCAAGTGGTGTTCCTAACCCTACTGCTGCATGTGGCTTTTATTGAGCACATAAGAAAATAGGTATATTTAAGAGAAGTTATAATACAAATTCTGCCTTGAATTAACTGAAAAAAATTCCAAATGTTTTTGCTTCTTTCTTTGTCATAACTTCACAGCAAGCGATGCTATGGATGGGAGAGGAAATGAGACTATTGAATCAAGGATTTTGGAAAGGGTATAAATAAAATCTGCCGGCTACTTATTAAACTGGCTTCCAAATGAACAATCTAATCTCTTGTCTCTGTAATTCCATTATCGGCAATTTGAAAGGGCTCAAATATTTTTCCTCTAGTGTCTTAATGGCAGATGTGAACTAGACTAAGTGTGTTAATTGAGAGAGATTGTTTTTCCAGTTGCCAAGAAACAGACAGATTTCTTAGAATGCAGTGTTGTGTGTACAGCCTCAGTGTCCCCCTTGTTCTCCTAGAGGGTTTGGGAAGTCAATATTCTGATGACTAAGTTATCCCTGACAGCAGTGGCATGAGCTCAGCTCCACTAATGGATAGAAAGCACCAGTAGGCAATACCTGATGTTCAAACATGTTGAACATTAAAAGAGAAGCTCTTTTGTTGTTCCAATGACTTTATACCTTCAGGAAAGGGAATTAGATTTTCAGGATGAAAAGAGAAGATATATATTTAGGTGAAGATTGCTGTTAAAAAAGAAAGGCTTAATAGACTAATAATAAACCCATTTCAAGCTGGCTGCCAGCTACTGTGAACAATCATTTGCTCCTGTTTTGTGTGAGTGCTGTGGTTGCACTTTGTAAGTTTGCTCCCTGATGCCAGTGATCCTGCTGTTAATGTTCCTGTCTTATTATTGACACCAGAAAGTGGGCCAGGAAATCCTGAGTCTTTAACTCATAAGACTAATGAGCCAAGAATTATGATCAACTTTGAGTTAAGAATGTTTGATGGAATGGGTGATGGATGTTTAACCTTTTCTGATGTGCTGTGGTTTTTAAATGGTATTTTCTTTTTTCCAATTATAATTATTCTGTGTTATAACTGAGCTTTCTGGTTCTTAAATTGCAGTTGTCATTTTTGTCAATCATTCATGTCTCCTTGTATTTGCAGCTGCTTGTTTCCATCCCAGTCTTCCCACCTTCCCACTTCCAGTGTACCAGCTTGCTGCTTATGGCACGTCTTCTCTGTAATTCCCTCCCACTGTTTCTCTACCATGGCCTTGAGAGCTGAACAGAGGAAAATACCTTCTTCAGGTGCCCATTCTCAGCTTAATGTGGACTCTCTACTGCCCCAACAGTCTTGGTGTCAACTGGTGCTAAGGAATGAGAGATCTGCTTGTGTGTGCTGAGCAAGCAATCTTTCCCCTCTGTTCTTCCTCAGCCCAGACCTGCCTCATCCCTGTGGGGGTGCCTGATGCCCAGGGCTAGGGGCTGGCCCTGGGCTGACCTGCTCAGGTACAGTGGGCCAGGCCAACCATGTCACTGCTCTGGGGGGAGCAGCTAGCCCCTGCAGCAGCTAGTGCTGGTGCCTCCCGGGCTTCATGCCTGGAGAATGGGAGAGGCTCACCTGGCTTGACGACTTGTGGTATGCATCTGGGCTCTGTTGCTACTTGTATTTCACCATCGATGGCAAGAGAAGTTTCCACTGAAAGTATTTAGCTTGAGAAGGCTTACAATCTGCTTTAGTGATCTGTTCTGGTTGGCCTAGTGGAAAACGTGCCAACCTCTGCCTCTCCATGTCCCTTCATGCCTTTTGGAGAGGCTAGGCTTCCTGACAGAATGGTATTCATGTTTCTGTGATGTGTACACAGTCATCTGTAGCAATTAATCTTAGAATAAGATTATTTGACTCAGCAAACTGTATCCTGAATGATGTTAAGTACAACAGAACTTGTATTAGAGAATGTCAAGCCAGATTCACAAAAGAATCTATAGGGCCAAAGTGCAAACTAAGGGAGAACGTATCCACCCATATCTGCAAGCAGCCTCCAAGGGCTCTACTCAACCACTTACACATCCAGGCATCCATGGGTATCCCTGTTTTTGCCAGACGAGCTATGTAGACTCCTGGAGCTCTGCTCAGCCTGGTCAGAACCACTGCAATTTCTGCACCTTGTCCCCTTGTACAGCTACCTGGAACTCGTTATGCAGAGCCTGCCTGTGGGGCTGATTTGCAAAGTGTGATGTCAGCAGCAGTGAGATGTGATTAAAAGAAGGTCAGCAAAAAGCACAGAACTTGCAGCCACTGTTAGTGAAAATTACACTAGGTTGCAGGAGGTAGTATAGCCTGGAGGCCCTTGCTGAGGGGTGAGAAATGAGCTTAGCACAACTTGCAGCCAAAAGGAACTGCAGGTCACATTTGCCACTGGATGGGAAACCCTAAAATCTGCAGCTCTTCTGCTGAGGAGACTCCTTCACCCTTCTGTGTGAAGACCAGCCACTATGTAGCAACAAGATATGCATGGGGCCAAGAGAGTGCTTGGCACTACAGTCTCACCATGAGAAGTTTCCTCCAGGGGCCACATGAAGATCTTGTTTCTGGCTGCTCAAGCAGACCCTGCTTCTACATTTTGCACGAATGCTGGGAAGGCAGGGGTCCATCCCGGCGTTTGTACAAAGTAGACCCACAGTCTCTCTTGTGGCCTATGTTGCTGTTATGGTATCAGGTATAAGTTTGCTCTTTCTTGAGGAGTGATGTAGACATTGCACTTGAAAGAAAATTTGGACTATAGATGTAGTCTATAATTTGGTCTTTGGATGGTGCTAAAAGCTGGAGAACCTTTTTGGGCATTCTTCCATATGGATGATGTGAACAGTAACCACAGGCATTGAAGCTTTTCACTGCACAGAGGATGTAAGCACTCAGTTCGGGCTTGCAAATTCCATTCCTGTAGTTGAGCATCACCTTGTACCATCAAATGGAGAGGCCATCCTACAAGCCTCAGCATAATCTAACTGGAACTATCATCATAATGCTCAAATAAACTGTGAGATGCATTAGGGCTGTAATACAGTAGACCCTGGAGATGATCTGATTTCCAAGAGATAATTTAGTTACTTGCTATACAGTGGAAGAGCATTCTTGGCATTTTGTAGAAATAAACATTGCAACTTGGCATTTGTGTGCAATGAATTAGTGCCTGCAACTGTCATTTCACCCCCTTTTTATTGATACTTCATTGCCATTTGTGTCTGTCTATAAGCTGTTTCTCTTTTTTCAATTAGAAGCTACTGGACAACTCATCTGAAATTCCTTTCTCTTCTTTCTGTATTTGGACCATAAGTTCACTCCTCGAAAAGTAAATTTTTCATGTTCTAGGTGAACTACAGGGTTAAATTCTCCTGTTTTCTGTTGCTCAGACAATCTGGTAGTCAGAGCAGGTGAAGAGAGAAATATGCCCTCTGCATTAGTAACAGTGCTTGCTAGTTTTCCATCTAACCAAAGTAATTTTTAAGCAGCTGCTGTGGTTTCTGGGTTCAAAGTACCCCCTCTTGAGAATCAGAAATACTTGACTTGAATCTATAGTAGCTAAATATAAAATGTGTAATATTCTCTGCTCTTTCACAACACAGGGAAGAACTCCAGAGGCCTAGGTTGAAGAAAAGAACTGTAATGTCCATACATAGGTGTAAAAATAGCCTGCAAGACTGGAAATAACACATTCACCCTACAGCCATTAAAGAGAAAGAGTAAGTTAAAGCCAATGACTTTTGATGCTTTGATTACGAGACTTCTCAGAAGTGCTTGTACTTACTTTGTCACTTACTGTCTATCTTAAAGCTGAGGTTATTCTCCCAGGCAGGGAAGCAGACCTTCATGCATCCCTGTCCCTCTGTCTTCTAGTGTCTGCCCACACTTGCCTTAAGTACCCAAAAATGTAGCTTGCTTAGCAAAGAACTGTTTATCAAGTCAAAGCATCTTGAAGACCTGTCTTGCTTCTATCAGCTACATAGTATGAAGTTGCACTTTGTTACAACAAAAAAAATCAGTCCTACCATTCCTGCATATATCCTTTCTGTCCCTGTTGCTTTCTCTCTCCAGCTGACACTTGGCTCTAACAGTTTGTCACTGGCTCCTGTGCATCATGTATACAGTTGTTCTCATCCTGCAGCTCCAGCAAAGCCCTTTAAGGGAAGAGCATTTGCATTTAGATGTTCTGAGAAAATTGACTTACTGTCATCTCCCTGGCATTTCTCCCTTTACCATGCTTAAGGTAACTAAAATTGCGTTTTCTTCAAGTTTTAACACATCCATAAACTGAGAATACCAGGCTATGCAACTATGAAAGATATCCTGCTGTTAGCTTGTTTGGTGGTTTGTTTTGGGGTTTTTTCTTAAATTGAAGACCATCATGTTTCAGTTACTACTTTTCATGCAGTCACCCCTCCTCCAAGATGTGTTACATGCCAGTGTAGTATGTCTGTGGCATGAGTTTTCTCTGCAACCAGCACACACACAGCAAGCTGATTTTGGTGGTGGTTCTGCAGTGGGATATTGCTGCAGAGCACAGTCTGGCAAGGCTATACATAGGAAACTTTCACCCATTTCATAACAATGCCTGGAATTACAGGATCCTAATCCTTCTCAAACTTTAAAAAAATGACCTTGAGCTTTTGGGGTTTTGTTAAGTTATGTCTGAAGGGAACCACATGCTGCAATCTCAAGTTTAAATTAACAAGCTGTAAAAAAAGGTTGCACAACTGTGTGCAAATAGACAGCTGTTAAAGCCACCCAACCAACAGAGAGCCAAATCTGACAGAAATAAAATAGCACAAACTATGTTCATACTTAGTCAAACTTCAAATGACAAGGGATTTCCCCACCCCCTTATTCCCCTTTTTCCACCCTAGGTTGAACTGATTCACATGCTTTCTTGGAAGTGGAGAAAAGTCCCAGACCAGCCTGGTTTATGAAGAGGTAAGAGCCAGGCTTGTGTAAAATTTATTTGCAATTGTGTCTTTGTGTGCATGTGTTCAAGTGTGTGTGTGTGTGTGTGTGTGTGTGAACCTTAAAATTAGTCTGCTATTTTGCATCCTGGCTTTTTCTCAGATGGTGATTATTCAGAAACAAGTGTGGGACACTGAGCCTGTCAATGAATTCACTGTATTCCCCCATTCTAAGGCTGATGTTAGCCTCACAAAGGACGCATTTGGTGTACAGCATGCCTTTCTTAGAGCCAATCTCATCGTGATGTTGGATAAATATTCTGTAATATCCATTTTAGCTGCCCTTTTCTGAAATGCCTTTACTTGCTTTACAGAGAAAAATATTGAAGTTGTCCATTTGTGAGCAAAAAAAGAAACAATGAGCTCTTGCATTTGTTAGCACTATAAGTGACTGAAAGGCACAGAGCCACCCTGTTCCATGTGGCTCTCTGCACATCCAATAGCTCAGAGAACAGTAGCTGGTGTTTGGATCTGCAGGCATCCACCATGTATTTCTATTAATCAAAACAGCATGTGTGACTATGCCTGCACTTTCTGTGCCTGTGATACCTCCTCACTTGTTTCGCTGAAGTAATACTGAAGAATGATTGAAACCAAATCTCCTGAAGCCGGACTGCAACCTGAAGAATCATTTTACTTGTGCTCTCACTACTTTTTTCCTCTAACCCATCTCTCTCTCTCAAAATTAGAGAATACTAATCTTCAACCTTTCAAAAGCATTTCTGGAAAACCCTACCTTGGTTTGCCCATGCACATTGCTTTATGCAGAAACAGGAAAACTTTCTGGTATTTTAATCCTGGTGCTTTCATGTAAATATGTACCATTATTTACAACATCTCTGTGGAAGAAAAAAAATGTGTCTACAAGAACCAAAAACTTTGGAACAAAATATGAATCTGAAAAATAGTGATGGAAACTTGATATTGGCTCTCAGAGGCTGTAAGATAGAGCCACTGGTGTTTGTGTGGGTTCCATTGGTGCTGACTTTTATTTCTTCTTCCATGGGTGCAAAATATATAGGAAATATCTATGCCATTTTTTCAAGGCTATTACTACAGTCATCTTTTCAGGGATAGCTGAGTTAGATAATTAAAGTGCTGAATAGCACAGTTCTTCATGACTTGCATCCTTCACAGTGATCTAAAGCACAGCCACAATCACAGCAGGACTTTGTTGAGAAGAAATTAAAGTGGGAGGGTAGCATAGCTGGAATTTCTCCTTCAAGTCTCCCACTACTTTAAATCTTATTCCATTCAAATGCTTACCTCAAGTAACCACAGTATGTTTTATTCCAACTTTTACTGGACACATCAACTGTGCATTAATGGCTCTTGCATAGCTGATGTATTTGTAGCTCTAGGGGAAGGGAAAGCAAGGCCACTTTGATATTGGTTTATGTAACACAAAATTTGTTTCTCGAAAGGCTCGAGGCCATTAAGAGTAGAAACTATATTGCAATATGTTCCATATGGCAGTTTCTCAGGTACTGTGATAGCTAACCCAAGTTAATAATTAACATCTATTTCTATCACTCTATCCTTCTGATTGCAAGAAAGAACTGGAGTTTTCCTTTTAATATTGTTATCTTTTTCTGAGTAAGTGATACTGTCATAATTACAACAGCATACTTAAGT
Source organism: Antrostomus carolinensis (assembly GCF_000700745.2). Classification (NCBI taxonomy): domain Eukaryota; kingdom Metazoa; phylum Chordata; class Aves; order Caprimulgiformes; family Caprimulgidae; genus Antrostomus; species Antrostomus carolinensis. The sequence goes on from NW_010301574.1 coordinate 54,530, forward strand.
TTTTATTGTCTAATATTTCATCTGGGTAAACATTTAAAACAGAGGAGGGTTGCTTTGTTCTTTAAGACATTTTTGTACAAACTGAGCCCATGGTGATATTAGTGATTCATGGAGCACTAATAGTACTGGCAGGTTTACAATTCCTTTCCCAGAATAATACTAGAAAATGTCTTCTGCTCCCTTTCTCCTAGCCACACATTTTGATGTGCTGTGATCTTGATTTGGGCAGACACAGTGGATGCAGTCCTTGTGCTCAGCAGCCACTGCACTCAGGAGCTATTTTGGGATTTATCTGTGTTGGAGGAACTTTCAGAGGTTGATGGTATAAGGGTAGCGTGATAGGGAGATTAAGCTCAAAACTCTGGTTTGATGCTCTGAAGTTCTTGGGGACATTTCATCTCTTCAGTTATAAAACATGAGGTATTTATCTGGCTGCCTGGCTGGATGCCGTGATCTCATGATCACTGGATGGTGCATCCTCTATACGAAGCCTATAAAGGAACCATCACCATTACAGATACAGGAACTATGTGTATTTACTCAGAAATCTGAACTTTAAAAATTAATGTACTGCAGGTTTGGTTTTTGCGGGTTTTTTTTTGGTGGTCTTGTTTGTTCTTTCCCCCCAAGACGGTTCTGCTGGAAAAATAAGGCCATGCATAAAACAAAGAATATTCCAATGTCCTTCCCCAGTATAGGGGGATAGAACCTTGGTCTCCTGTCACCAAACCAAAGGAAAAGGTTTGGGCTGAGTTACATAAAATGTGGAAGAAAATGAATCCAACTCTCTAGCTTTGCCCAGGGCAGCTCTTCAGCCTCTCCTCATAGGGTCAGATAGAGCTGTGGAGGTTTGCATGTGACAGAGCTGCAATTTAATGACTCCTGGATGTGAACACCACCTGATGTTCACAGAGACCCTGCAATCTCAACTGTTTGCCTTAGGCCTTGAAATGCCAAACTAACTTTTTTCTACTAGTTTCCAAATAGCTATTGTAGGAGTGATTGGAGATTCGGGAATATCTCTTTTTGCAGATGCTTTCACCCACTGTCAGGAGTGGTGTCCAACCTGCTCTCTGGCATGTGGGTAGTTGATTTGTCCTGTGCCAAAGATTTGTCTTCTGTGCTTTTTCTACCACATCACTGTCATAATTTTAGAGTTCATGGTGGGAGCATTCTGACCTAGTGCAGCTGTGTCTGCTGCTCCGACAGCTACTTCATAACCCAGGCAGGTCGCAGCACAGGACAAAAAGCAGCTGTGCTGACAGTCTGTGAGCCAGAAAGCATCTTCCACCTGGGAAGAAAACTTATGCCAACAGATTATGTACCTTAGTTCTCTGAAGTTACTAGGAAGATGCTGATCAGTTCATTCCTATTTAGTACTGTAAACTGTGTGACTAGAACTACTACTAGAACTACTTCATAATGCTTTTTAAATGGATAATGCTTTTGAATTAATAACTTCTATTTTCTGTATTTTCACTTTTTTAGTAAATGAGAATAAGGAGCTAAGTTAAACATCTTTGCTAATGAGCATGCATCTGCCTTCACAGCTTCAGCAATTTATTACTAAAGTTTTAACAATGACACAAATTAATAATGAAAACAGATATTTAAGGAAAACTGAAAGATAATGTTTTTCTCAAATAATACTGGTTGATGACAGTATTTCAGCTTGTAATAAAAGGAAACAAATTGCACTCTGAATATCATCTGGAACTATTTTTCAGGTATTAAAAACAAACTGTTTTCTCCCTTCAAAGCCTTCAGCATTTCTGGTCAGGAGCAGCCCAGGTTTGCTGACACCTGGGACCAGAGCCAGTACTGCTTGGTGACAAAGTGGGGCGGCCAGTGCCAGCACCCATCCCAGTGACAGCACCACGGGTACAAACCAAGGTGGGGGGCCCTAGTCTGAGGTTTATGTAGAGCCTGGGAGATTTGCCAGATTGTTGCCCATATCCAGTGCTTCTTTGATCAAGGGTGCAGATGCTGCACCATTCTCTAAAGGACTTAGGTTGCTGAATTTCCTCCTTCCTCTTGGATAAATGCTTTATTGGAAAATAGATTCTGAATCTGTACAACTGACAGGTTTGGTAGTCATTATTGAAAACCTTAAAATTCAGCAGAAGCAAGTATGCATATTGTTCTGAGTCACAAATGTATCTGCAGGAATTTGATCCATTGCATTTATTTATCAGATCTGGAAGAAATAACTTATATTTGATTTTTAATTTTCATATTTCTGAGAGAAGCAACCTTCACCAGGATTCCTATGGGTTTTTGTAAGCTCCAGGTCATGGCCTAATCTGAATGACTTCAGTGATTTTCCTCAGAAGCTACTTTATCATGCTGTGAGGAGTAAGCCCAGAGCTCTGAGATGTATTTTCCCCCCTGCTGATTGTAAGAGTGAAGCTCACCTGTGCCCAAGGACAAGTGCTCCTTGCCAAAATCCTTCTGGAGCACCAGCATGCATAATATCCCTTGGGAACTGCTAGGGAGAGTCCTGCAGCCCCTGGGGCAGTGCAGAATATTCTCCCCAGAGTTAACTGTTTGGAAATGCTGAATTACTTAACATACCATACATACCTACAGTCAAGGCAGAGTAGGAGAGTCAAGAATCTAGCTGTATTTAATATATTACTGCAAAAATTTTGATAGTATCTTGGTTTTGTGATGTTTAGCAGAGGTGCATGCTGTCACTCATCTCCCTTCTTTAATTCACAGAATCAC